>NW_023482395.1:0-1813 GCF_013731165.1 Rhagoletis pomonella | reverse complement strand
GAAATGAGCCGCATTAGAAATATCGTAATCGGCTCGCGGCGTTAACCCAACCCACCCAACCTAGCCTGTACTTCTTTGAGCTATGAAATAGTTGGTCACATTAGCTATGAAAGCAAACCAAGGATATATGGGAGGCTATACCTCCAGAATTTTCACAGAAATACAAATGAGGTATGCCAAATTGCATCCAGGAACTAAAAAAAGCAAAAGTATTCTGTTATACTTTGTTATTTTCACTGTAAATATTCTGTTAATAATGAGTGAAAACGGTGAGAATTTTCATGTTAATAGCTGCATAAATGGAGAAGTTATGGCAAAAAATCTCATATCTGAACAATCACTTGTATGGAGGCTATAGGTTACAGCGACCCGATCTTCGCCATTTTCTCTGAAAGTATTCTGTTGATAATGAGTGACAACAGTTCAAAATTTCATGTTACTAGCTACTTAAATGGAGGAGTTATAACGAAAAATCTTATATCTGAACAATCAGCTAAAGGTTATAGTGATCCGATCTTTGTAATTTTCACTTTAAGTTCTCTGTTGATAATGGGTGGAAGTATTGCAAAATTTATGTTCTTAGCTGCATAAATGGAGAAGTTATAACGAAAAATCTCATATCTGAACAATGAGTTGTATGGGAGCTATATGTTATAGTGGTCCGATTCTTCCGGTTCCGACCAATGATTAATACATTATAAAAATACACCCACCTACCAAATTTCGACGTTCTGATCATTTAAGTATACATTTTAATGAGTCTATCTCTTCTTATTCTTTTACTTATAAACATCGGACCAAAGTTATAATACCATTTCATGAATTTCGAAATTACGATACAACGCGGATTTCAGCATACCAATTTTACGATTCGTAGCAAAATCGAATCTACGACGGATTACAGCATAGGGGTGTATAATACCCAAGCGCGGGCGAAGGCCGCCAACGCAGAAAGGTGTTCTGTGAAAAAGGTGTTGCCACCCTTTCCTTCGGCAACACAGAAAGCAGAATTCTTTTTAGTACGGGTTATAATCACTAAGCGCGGCCGAAGGCCGCCTCCGCAGAATGAACTATTTCAATAGAAGCCTCTGGATCCTGCGGTCTCCGCCTTTATGCACAAGCAATGATGTATACAGTGACGAGCAAAACGGTAACATGGTGTAAAATTTTTTATTTCAGCCACCACTATCTTTTCAAGTTCTAACGACTTTCATACTTTTGTAGCATATTCTTATTGGTACACCCCTACTCCTTCTCTCACAAAGATTTGAAGTCAATCCAACAACAATAATAAAACCAGCAGGCAAAAATGTAAAATAAGGCAAATGTTACAGTTTTGCACTCACTCTCAGTTTTTCATTTTACAGTTATATTTTCATTAGTTGGAAGTCAGATTGTTGTTGTTGTTGTTGTAGCGGAAGTCAGATGACTTTTTTCTGTATTGTAATTTATTCAAGAAGTGATTACCAGTAAATAATATGGTTAATCAGGAAACATAAATGTAAATAACATATTAACTGCGGAAACGCGGGACCATAGGAAAAGTGGCAAAAAAATGTGGAGTTCGTCACATGAAAATGTTAAGACTGAGAAAAAATATAGCCTAAAATGTTATTAAGAACAAAGGAAATCTGTCAAAATATTAGTAGCAAGTAGCGCTGCAGCCACTATTAAGAATTAAGCGCTTCGTATTAAAATTGAATGCAAATCAGTACACAGCGAGGCGCGGAATTGTCAAATTGAATGCAAAGGCATAATAAAAGAAGAAAAAACCATTTTGATCAAAATACATGTGCGAGAGTGGTAGCATTTT
>NW_023482394.1:0-1814 GCF_013731165.1 Rhagoletis pomonella | reverse complement strand
ATTTGTTTCAACACATTTTGCAATAGGACTGCGCAATTATCAAATTTATTATAACTCATATTAATTGATTAGTCCCACAATCCGCATTTATAAGCTATAATAAGGCGAGATCAGCTATTTCCATAATCTCTTCAAAATCGCCTATAGTGTCTGAATCATTTACATTTCTTTTGTTGTCATATATTGAGCTATTCAACCTTGATAACATACTGGCTGCGTTTCTTTATACATTCCGGATAATCCCATTTCACAGCCGGAATAAACAGAATGCGTTTGAAATGTACGTCAACATATCATCAGGAACGTTCTAAAGAATAAATAAACAAAAAAGTTTATTCCAAACGTTCAGAATGAATAAAGAAATGCAGCCACTGTTTGATATTGGAAACGTTTTGCAGCAGAAACCATTAGCCTTCATATAACACTTTATTCGAACTATTGAATTAAGGCTTTCCAACCTCATTCTATTTCGAATCTTAGTTTTTGTCGAATTAATTACGGAAACAACGCGCTCAACAAAAGCATGTGAGTGCGGCAAGGATGATAATATGAAGGCTACTTCACTTATATTTCCAAACATTTTATTGCCTGTAGCGGTTTTCACTCCGCAAGCAACTATCCAAAATTCTTCGGAGCCGGATGGAATGTTTCCGAAAAAAGTTATTCCATGGGAAATTAAAAGATTTAAATATTCAGTTTCCGCTATTTTTCTTTCCTTCAAAGTCAAATAGTGAACTGGCAGGTCCCTGAAACTCGCCGTCTTGTGATTCAAACACTTTACTGGTGACAAAACCAAAGCCTTTTTAAAAGAATTTAATTGACTAGGTAATCGTTTCAAAAGTTCTTCGATTAGGGTTATTAAAAATGGTTGACAGTCTTTTAATATGCTTCTTAAGTCAAGTTTATCACGCAGTTCTTCTGTAAAATTATCGGGGAATAATAAGTTGTGTATATTTTTATAATTGGGAAAAATTTATTTGAAGGAAAAAAATCTTCAAAAGGCGCCAATGGCGATTTCCTAACTTTTTACGCGCTAAATCGCCAAATCTGAACACTGCTCGACACCAAGTTCCAGTACCCAACCAAGAACAATTCTAGAAATATGCAGTAAGAAAAATTCGACTTGTATGGGAGGTGTTACGCCCGTATAAAGTTCCAGTACTCTACCACGAACACTTCCAGAGATACTTATCATGGTAAAATCGGTTTGTATGTGAGGTGCCACGCCCCCTTTTTAAATAGTCAGACTTTTTTTTCATGAGTATGCGATTAATTTCATATATCTCCATACCCAGTTCAATTGCTGTGACATGAACACTTCCAGAGATATGCAGTACGAAAAATTCGTATTGTATGGCATTCGCAATAATCAATGCGGATCTTTTGCGAATGCGAATGTTGTGCAAGTGCACCGATAAAACGTATATATGGCAAACAAAATGACAAATTGTAGCCAATATTTTTGCCTGTGGTCGTGGAAATATTTGTGTAACAAAACTAGTCAAATTTCATATTTATCAACTTTGATAAAAATGTCTTTAAACATATTATTACTTAAGCTATATAACCGAGCTATCAATGGGCAGCAATACAAGTTCCAACTTCTACTTGACCTTTGACGTACGTCGAAGAGAACATAGTCTTTCTAATAATGTTTTTTTTTCTGTGCTTTAAATACCTGCATTGCTTTCTTTCTTAAATATGATTTTTTTGGACCAATCTTAAAAAAACTACTAGACACAAAAGAAGAAAGTGTGCACTGTAATTCCTAAACAAAATTTCGTGATTTGCTTTTGATCTTACATATATTCGTT
>NW_023482393.1:839-1814 GCF_013731165.1 Rhagoletis pomonella | reverse complement strand
AATTAAAATTAAATTTTCTGATGCTTAAGTCGACAGTTGAAATTTTTGATGAGATGTAAAGCTTTATATCGTCTTCGGTAGTGTCTCTCGAAAATCTAGAAACAAAGATTGACTTCTTTGGCGGAACCACAACTAGTTTCCTCGTATCAGACTGGACTACCGGTGGAGGGGGTTGAGTTTCTGCGTTAGTAGTTGAGGATAGGGAAGGCGGTGGAGGCTTGAAGATGATGCCACCACTTCAATGGGGGAAGGGGAAGATACTTCAGACTCTTTATTATCCGAAGCAGATTTCGTTACACGGTCTTTTGAGGCTGAGGATTCTGATGCTGGAGGACACGGAGAGGATAAATTAATTAAGTCCGTCGGAAGATTATTCTGACGTGCAACAGCAGCAATTTCCTTAGATGGACTATGAAGACGCTTACGTTTAGACACACGGATATCCTTAACAGATTGCAAGGTATCTAAACATTTAAATGATTTAAACATATTTTCATAATGCTTAAATTTTTCTGTCAGCACCGACAATTCCCTTCCTATTTCTGTAAAACCATTTCTGGTTTGCCTAAATAGCTTGAAAAGATCAACTTCGGTTGACCTGCACTTTACGCAAGACCAGCGAAGGCCCTTGCCATCATTAATAGCGTCCAGAACTCTTCCTGTCAAACCAGCACATTTCAGATGGGAAATACCATCACACAGCCAGCATGATAGGTAGCGTTCAGAATCGCTTTTAATTTGGCAAGTATCAAGATCACACTTCATATTGAAAGATTTATGTAATACACTCGTTAATAAAAGACAAACAAAATAAATTATAACAATTAAGGGGCTGATGTAAATAGCTTTAAATAAATGTAGCGAACAGTTTGAGTATCACTGTAATTATGACACTTAATAAACGCAACGCAAACAGCTGTGACAAGAATTACTTCTTCTAGTAATTCTTGTCACAGCTGTTTGCGTTGCGTTTAT
>NW_023482393.1:0-739 GCF_013731165.1 Rhagoletis pomonella | reverse complement strand
AAACAGCTGTGACAAGAATTACTAGAAGAAGTAAACAAAAAGAGTAGTACAAATGTGCAAAAACAAAATGAAAGTTAACTACAAAGGATACAACAACAATGCTAGCAACAAATGACTCGGCAAAATTAGAATGTATGCTAGTGAAATTTAATTAAATTTATTTTAATATAAAACCAATAACTTTCACTTAGCTTCAATTATTTCACACTCTGATGTTCATAAGCACTTTTTATCACTACTTTAACACAGAATTAGCACAATGAACTTAGTAAGTAGAAAGCCAAAATCGGAGCACAATAAAGTACAACCTCACAGCTTGACGTTTGCTTAGTAATATTTCATTTATTTTATCGATGTACTTTAGTTACATTTTCAAACAGGTGGCAACACTCTTCAAACATATTTTCGGCTGTACGCCTTCTTAAAACTCTTTAGTTTTACACCCACATGGCAATAATTCATCTACTTTATCAATTTGTCTGAGTTAAAATTTTCAAATAGGTGGCAACCCTCATCAAAAATATTTCCAGCAGTTATCTTTCTTAAAACTCTTTAATCTGATACACATATTGTAATAATTTGTTTATTTCATCAATATAATTGGGTTTAAAAATTTTCAAATAGGTGGCAACCCTCCAATTTTTTGCGATATCATTGGTTCTGGTATTATACCGAACAATACAAAAAAAAATTATTCAAATCGGTTCAGCCGTTCTCGAGTTTTGACGACCGTGACATA
>NW_023482392.1:0-1814 GCF_013731165.1 Rhagoletis pomonella | reverse complement strand
GCCGTGATCGTCATCAAAAGAAGGGGGTATCATCCGAGGCATGTGTTTTTTTCATTGGGCAGGATTCTAACGTGGCGGGACCCAAACCCAGCGCACGCGGGCCACTCCCAGTTGAATGGCAGTCAAAAGCTTTGCAGTACTGGGAAATGTACAAAACATAGTGGTCAAAAGCGAAAATCTCAACTAAACCCTGATGTATTTTTAAAATTCATAGGTCTACATACCTGTATAGTAAACCAAGTAGCCGGACCAGACGTTATTCAAAATAAAATATGTAAAAAATAAACTTTTTTCCGCATACTCTGTAATATTCCTCCGCAATTTCGTAAGGTAAACTAACAATTTATAATCATTGTTTGCAGCGAAATATCTTATCTTAAATTATACACATAGGTATGTATAAATATGAGGGCGTATTAAACATTTTGAGTATGCAGATTTTTTATGCTGGTATATTCATTTATGCTAAATATATTACTTGAATTTGTTTTGTCACACTTAAGAAGTAAACGTCTTGGCTGTTCACCCAACCGGTCTATAGTTTTATCCATAATCTCAGATTGTACAGAAAAGACACAAACATGAAGACAAAGTAAAAAACAATTGAACTATGAATTTATTTATAGTTTCCGTTCAATCCATTTATGCTCATTGTCGACTGCAGCCAGGTTTTTACCCTTTTTAAATGGAAATGCTTTGAAGTTAGAGAGAATAACGTGATACAGAACCGGATGATCCACATATCCGCTTTTTAAATCAATTTACTAATTATTTTGTTAGCGTTGGGAGTATAATTTGTTATACAGTATATATATAGGAAAAACCTTTAAAGTTAGGGGGGGCCGAAATTATCAAGCAAGCATTTCGTGGTAATATATTTCAATATCTAGGCAAAAGATTAGAATATTCAAAACTATGAATAATACCTAATAACTTTTCCGAATCTCAATTCCACGGAAATATGGTTAATATTTTTCAATAGATTATATTATTCACTATCGACTTTTCTGCCGCTTTTTACTTTTTTGACAAACACGGTCAACTCCAGCTTGCACTTTAGTTTGATATAAAGCTCAATTCTGTGGCTGCTACAGATCGGCCTAACTAAGTCGTATGACTGAGCAATTATATATAGATACTTAAGGTCTGAACTACAAAACATAGCGACATGTAACACATCGTGCAAGTGCCAGTTTATATCATGTCACTTACACATGTTTGAAAGTGATATATGAAGACATTGCCGAATAAATTCAAATCAAATTATGCATCAAATTTATGCATGTCAACAAAAGGAACACATACGACATATTCAGCATTATTATTTACATTGTATATACGTGAAGAGGTTTTCCGAATTTTGCAAGCTCCTACTATAGTAAAATTTATTAAACAATTATCTAATTAAAAATCTATATACCAACGGTGGGCAAACGTGGCTCTTCGAGCCAAATGCGGCTCTTTACTTAGCAAAGTGCGGCTCTTTTTTACTTTCTCCTTGCTTAGAACATTGCTCTTTTTACTTTTTAGTCAATTTTTAAACCTTTTTCGCATTCTGTGCTCTCTTGTAACCGGTAAATTTGGTTACCATCTCATAAGCTGGTAACAAAATATTGTCCCGTGAAATACGCAATACAGGAATTTCCACAAATCTTCATAGCTGAGTTGCTCAATATTTTCACTGCATTACCAACGTAGCTAGAATCGCGGTGACAAGAAGTGGGTACATTTTTTGGTAATACAATTTTTCGGTCACAAAATCTTCGGTAACGTGCAGAATAGACCTGTTAATTTAAACAAAATTTCTATCAGCT
>NW_023482391.1:0-1814 GCF_013731165.1 Rhagoletis pomonella | reverse complement strand
TTCATTTTCCTTATTCAACCAACTACTATCAAGTGCAGCTGATTTGCTGCTATTTAAACTCGACAGCGTAGTTGTTGTTGTCAATTCTATACATCCATTTGTTTATTTGCTTTTTTGTATAGTTTCAGGTAGGGATGGGTAGTGGAAGGTTGAAATTCGATTTTTTTTCGAATTTCGAACATTGGCCAACCATTCGATTATTCGATTCGAAATTTGGTGGTGCAAATTCGATTTAATTCGAATTTTTTCGAATTTTCCAAAAATTTTTTTAATTGAAACTTCTTAATCGAGTTCGGAGATGTTTGCGTTAAATATTTAACACCAAGTCATAAAATCTGTATCGTTCGTTCAATTAAAAAAGAAATGAGGTGTCAAATTCAAATAATCGCTTCCGCAGATTTTTACGTTAAATATTTAACACCAAGTCATAAAATCTGTATCGTTCGTTCGATTTTCAAAAAGGAAGTAGGCGTTAAATGAAAGGGCTTGCCCTGTAGAAAAGTCGAAAAAATTGTTAAAATAAATGTCTGAGCGAAATCAAAGTTTAAGACATATATAATAAAGGCTGACTTCCAAAACGTATCAATACAATGTTTGGATACTGTTATACTGCGGTATTCAAACTGTTTGTATATGCAGAGTTGCGACACATTGCAACCAAATACATTGCACATTTTGAATATTCCATATAGCAATGAACAATTTTTCTGAATTTTCCATTTTTTTAAACACAAATGGTAACCAATAACAAACGAAGCATCAACTTAGTTTCTGATGCGCTGATTGCTCTAACTGCGATTTGGATAAGTATACATTGTCAATATTTTGAAGTTCGGCGTTATGGAATATTATACTTTGTTCGTATGCAAAGCAGTTTACGTTTTGGAAGCCAGCCAAAATTTCATGGGAAATATTTTTGTAGAACGTTTTAACCCATTAGCTCGCGCCTAAAAGGCTCATTTTGACCCTTACTTCAAGAAATCCCGCAAAAAGCAAATTTGGAAGGTCGTTAGAGGATTGATATATTTTAGAAAATTATCCTCCGGGAAATTTTACTGGTGGTCTTCTCAGGTAAAAGCGTCATGCCACCAACGTAAAAGCCTCTAAACATTTAAAATAAAAAATCAACAAAAAAAACTAGTTTTTTACAAACAAAACTTTTAAATTTGAGTTAGGAATAACAGTTCCTTCTAGGCACAGATTTTTTGTCCCGATGCATCAGTTCGAAAAGCGTGTATTTTTTTTTACTTGCATCCCTAAGACAAATGTAGTGCCACATACAGTGATGGCAAATTTAGTCAGAAAGAAGAAAGTTGAAGAGTTGATTTTTTCGGAAATAAAGATGAAATTCGATTTTTTCTAGAAAAAATCGATTTTATCCGAATTTTAGCAACACAAAGTTCGATTTCAAAAATTCGCCATTTTGGAGCTAAAATTCGATTAAAATTCGAATATCGAAGCTTCGAATATCGAATTTACCCATTCCTAGTTTCAGGCATGCTTTTCCTAAACTATGTATTTGTCAATGTTATTGTGGCTTATTTACATTTTATTTTTAATATTTTTACTGAGCTTTGTACCACGATTGTTTATAAGGAAAAATTGAAAAAGCAACAAAGTCTAAGCGGTAGAAGTTATAGCAGCTATTTCGGAGATCACCACATCTCCTCATCAGACTTCTTTTTTTTCTAGACTTCAGCAGGGATCGAACCTGCGTAATCGATGTTCAAAGTCAGAAGCGTTAACCACTGAGCTATGTACATCCCTGTAAACTCTTGTTGCTAATTCATTTTCCTTATTCAACCAACTACTAT
>NW_023482390.1:0-1814 GCF_013731165.1 Rhagoletis pomonella | reverse complement strand
AATGTACTGAGCTATAACTTTACATTACATAAAAAAATTGCTCATTTCATAAAGATTTCAGAAAGGTGCCACACTTACTGTTTCGAATAGAAAAAAAAAGTTATAGCCGGTTTTGTGGGTAAAGGACTGAGACACGCTAGAATGTATTTAATAGATTTAAATTGAATTTGGTCTTGTTACCGTCAAATGACATGCTAAATAGTACAAAGGTACATTATTACCTGCTCCTGACATTATTTTGTGTTACTTACCGGAATTAGTGAAAGTGGATTTTGTGAAATTGGACCCTTCGAACATTGTGTTATTAATACTATGACAGAGAACACGCAGTATACGTCGCATGAATATGCGGATATTCACCTAATTTACGGTGAAGCTTGCTGTAATGCCAGAGCTGCTCAAAGACTCTATGCAGAGCGATACCCCAATCGTCGACATCCGGGTCGTGAAGTATTCGCCCGGACCCATAGAGAAATATATGAAGGTAAGTGATTTTTACACCATTCTTGTTTGCTTGCTTGTTAACTATCATTTTTCACTTTTTTAAGGTCGCATACCTGGAAGGCGTGGCGGCGAACAGGACGTCCTGCAACGGTACATGTTGAAGTTGTGTTAGAGGAAGTGGAACTAGGACCATCGACTTCAGTGAGAATGATGGAAAGACGGACGGGAATACCAAAAACTACAGTGCACAACCACATTCAACGTGTTATTTCACAAGAAAGAGATTTCTTGTCGAGGGTTAAATTTTGCCGTGAAATGTTGCGAATGCATGAATCAGACCCCAACTTTTTTCATAAAATAATTTGGACCGATGAATCATCATGCAAACGTGATGGTTATTTTAATTTACATAACCTTCACAGTTGGCAGATAGACAATCCTCACGAAATGAGAGAAGATCCTTCGCAGTACCGGTACAAAATAAATTTATGGTGCGGTATTTTTAATTGTCAGATATTGGGGCCTGTGGAACTGCCGCCAACGCTCAACTCTCACAGTTATTTAGAGTTCCTTCAGGAACGGCTTCCAACTCTTTTGGAAGATGTACCCTTAAACCTGCGGCGAAGACTATGGCTGCAAAATGACGGGTGCCCTGCTCACTACGGGCGTGAAGTAAGAGCTCATTTAGACGAAACTTATCCTCGCCGATGGATTGGACGATCACGTGGCCCGCTCGATCGCCAGACCTGAATCCATTAGATTTTTTCTTCTGGGGCAGTCTTAAGGACAAAATTTATTCAAAAACAATTCAAACCGAAGAGCATTTGCGGGAACAAATAACTGGAGCTGCTGCTCAGATAGCCCAATTGAGTTTAAGGTCTCTAAAAGCGTCTTTTCTTAAAAGGTGCCGAGCTTGTATTAGAGTAGAAGGTCGCCAATTTGAGCATATTTTATCAATAAATGAATAAATTTTTCTTCAAACAACTTATGTATATCTTATTTCACGTGAACCCATCCTTCACACAAAATATTGATAGATATAGCCCTTGTTATAGACTCTAGTCCGAATTCCGGTAAGTAACATAGAATAATGTCAGAAGCAAGTAATTATGTACCTTTGTACTATTTAGCATGTCATTTGACGGTAACAAGAGCAAATTCAATTTAAATCTATTAAATACATTCTAGCGTGTCTCAGTCCTTTACCCACAAAAGCGGCTATAACTTTTTTTTTTCTATTCAAAACAGTAAGTGTGGCACCTTTCTGAAATCTTTATTAAATGAGCAATTTTTTTATGTAATGTAAAGTTATAGCTCAGTACATTTTTTTCACCCGAGATAGTCAAAGTTGGGGAAGAAAATATCAAAAA
>NW_023482389.1:0-1815 GCF_013731165.1 Rhagoletis pomonella | reverse complement strand
TCGGGAGACTGCTAAAGCAACAGCAGGACTTTTTAGTGGACGTATTGAGTACAAATAGAGCATGGATGATTGCACAATTGGAAGAGCAAAAAACAAATCTTGCTAAAATGCAAGAAAATCCTCGTGAGCCGACCATAACCTCAACAAATATATCCGTGCCAGCCTTTCCACCGTATGTGCATACAAAGCAAAGTTTTGACTCGTACATCGCACAATTAACCCAGCATTTCGAAGCGTATTCAGTCACGAAGCAGGAACAGAAACGAGCATTTTTCCTCTCGTGGGTAGGAGCCGACTGTTTTGAGCTGCTATCCAAACTTTTCGACACAGAAGACATACAAACGCAGACATACGAAAGCATTAAAGAAAAGTTGTCAACGCACTACAAGGAAAATGTTCACATACTGGCCTCAAGATACGAATTTCTGTCATCGAAAATGAAACCAGAACAAAAGTATTCAGAATGGGTTGCTGAACTGCGGGGCATAGCGCGGAATTGCAGGTTCGTGTGTAGTAACAATACTTGCAAAACGTCATTTATAGATGACCTGCTTCGAGACATTTTAGTTTTGAATTCGCCACATGAACCGGTACGCACTGCAGCACTACAAAAGCCTAATCCGGCACTCGCAGTTGTTATAGCTATAGCCGAAAGCTATGAAACAACACAGGCCATGAAAAAGCGGATGTCATCTAGCACAGCAGAACGCAGCGAAGTATTTCAGCTGAAACAGCACCAAGCTGAAAAAAAGCTTAAGCCAAGCGCAAGCAAGAGTAACTGTTTTCAATCCTGCTCTGGGTGCGGGAAGCACCACTCCAGAAGCCAATGCAAATTTCGTAATGCACAATGCCGAAAGTGCAATCGTTTCGGCCATATCGCACCAGTTTGTAAAGCACAAAGTGCAATTACCGACAATAAAAATAATAAAAAGGAGAAGCAACCGCAGACTAACAACAATAACGCTCAGCGAAGTGTGTCAACGATCAACTTTGTTGCTTCAATTACGAGCACCGTGCCAAACAAAGTAGGAAACAAATATCTGATGGAAATAGGGGTGAATGAAGTACCAGTCAAGTTTCAGATGGATACCGGCGCCACTTGCTCCGTGATTGGCTTAGATGTATATAATGAAATTGGAAAGCCAAGTCTTACGCCCTATCCAACTGGTAAGCTAATCGCGTATGGGGGAAGTGCTGTAAGCATTTTGGGAACTATTGATGTCACTATTCATCATGGGCAAATTAAACGGCTAGTGAAACTTGTTGTAGCTAATGTTCAGCAAAATAGTGAAATCCTTGGAACGGATTTGCTAGAAGAATTGGGATTATGCGCCTGCCAAGCACATCACATAAACGCCGTTATAAAAAATTTGCAGATGTGTTTGAAGGCACGTTGGGTTATTGCACAATTTCAAAAGCTGAGTTACGGTTAAAACATGATGCGACACCTAAGTATTTCAAATCTCGCCCTATACCTTTCGCGCAATTGAAGGACTTCAAATTAGAGGCACAGCGTCTAACGGACTGCGGGATATGGAAACCAATTACGTTCAGCAAATGGGCGGCACCCATCGTAGTGGTTCAAAAAAAAGACGGGCGTTTGCGGATATGCGGTGACTTTAAAGCTGTGAACGCACAGCTCGAGGTAGATCACTACCCAATACCCCGCATTGAAGAACTGTGCCGCAAGCTAAGAGGAGGCACAATCTTCGCCAAAATTGACCTTTCAGACGCATACTTGCAAGTGGGTCTGACCGAAGAAGCGAAGCAGCTAATGGTTGTTAATACCCCATTGGGCTTGTTCCAGTATCAACG
>NW_023482388.1:463-1815 GCF_013731165.1 Rhagoletis pomonella | reverse complement strand
AGCATTTAAAACAACAAATAAAATTGATTACATACATAAGCATAGATTATGGAATGAATTATTTTTTTTTGTTATATTCATATATGTGTACACACATAACATGCATATTTATATATGTTTGTATGTACGTATTTATGTACATTTTGTCTTTACAGAGAAAAGTAAGTAACGAAGATATTATAATCGTTTGTGCCGCAAAAACAAAAAACAAGTAAGCACTTGTTAACCCCCCAAAATAGTTGCTACTTGTAGCAGTTATGCTGTATACCTGAATGAAATATAGTCCTTGGTGAAAAAAATTTATTTGTGGCCTGTTGTTCAAGGACATATGTACATATGTATGCATGTATATATGGATATGTAGACATGGGAAAATAATAATTATAATAATAATATCCCAACGGTTTTTACCCTCCATTCCCGCCCATCCGCACGAGGGGCGCAGTCCGCATGACGTACGGAACCAATATTTTAAATTTTTGTGCCGAGTCACGATAGGCAGGAGTTTGTTAAGTGTCGAGATCTAAAACTGTTCAGCTACAGAACTAAATTCATCAGCTGATTTTATGTATTTATGTCAATAATTCACTTATTGAGAGAGGAGAGTATCGCTTTCTTAATGCTGAAAAGCGGATCTGATATATCAAACGTGCTGGAATGAGAGTTAAAATCCTGGCATAAGCAACGGAGTGGGTCGTGCAATTCAAAATTGGTTTTACAAGCTTTCAGAAATATGGGACAAAAGTGTCTTGATACGCGTGACGGAACATTAAAGCTTACATCAGCCAGAAGAGACGGACTTGAAATTGAGCCTGTCAGTAATTTAACCATAAAAATTATACCAAGCATTTCCCTGCGACTGGCAAGTGTAGGAAGGTTAATAAGTTTTAAGCGACTCGTATAAGGTGGAAGACTATATTGAGAATCCCATCGGAAATTTCTTAAAGCAAAAAGTAGGAATTGTTTTTGAATTGATTCTATCTTGTCTGAGTAAATTTGATACCTTGGATTCCAAACCACCGAGCCGTATTCCAGAATCGGCCTAACTAATGTTGTAAACAGGGTTTTAGTGATATAAGGGTCACTAAATTCTTTTGACCATCGTTTCACAAATGCAAGTACACCTTTAGCCTTGTTGACTGTCACATTAATGTGAAGATTAAAATTAAGCTTAGGATCCATTGTGATACCAAGGTCCACAAAATTGTATACCTGTTCCAGGTTATGGTTACCTATTATATAAGAAACTGGCAGAACAGCTCTTCGCGAGAAGCACATTACTTTACATTTCTTAAGATTTAGAGGCATAAGATTTACTTTACACCAGTAAGCCATGCTGTTTAAGTCTGATT
>NW_023482388.1:0-363 GCF_013731165.1 Rhagoletis pomonella | reverse complement strand
AGCAAAGACCTTTCTTCAATTGAAACGTACGATTTATAAAGTTTTACATCATCTGCATACATTAAAATTTTGGAGAATTTTATATCTGTAGAAATATCGTTTATAAAAAGCAAGAACAGAATCGGGCCTAGGTGGCTACCCTGAGGGACTCCTGAAGTAACATCAATGACGTCAGAGATAGTATTTTTAAACAATACCCTTTGTGATCTATCATAGAGGTATGAAGAGATCCAACGTAGAAAATTAGGTGGAAGACCAAGAAGATCAAGTTTATAGATGAGCAACGAGTGGCACACTTTGTCAAATGCTTTACTGAAATCAGTATATATAACATCAACAGTTTTGCTCTCACTAAATGCTTTT
>NW_023482387.1:823-1815 GCF_013731165.1 Rhagoletis pomonella | reverse complement strand
TGGCAACGCTGGCTCCGCTACCGCTGTTCGTATATGGGTGAAACACAAGAATGATAGAATACAAGATTGCGCCGATCAGAGAGGATTTTTGAGAATAACTTTTGTGTGACGTCACACTGGTGCAATTGCGAGAGAGAAATGCCAAAACGTGAGCAAGAATGGAAGAAGAAGAAAAAATGTTGCAAGGAAAACGTAAACAAGTTGCACCAGTGTGACGTCATGCAAACAACGATTCTGTCAAATTCGTTAAGAGAAAAATAGCGGTACCGAGATCGGCGCAACCTTTGTATTCTCTCAATCGTGGGTGAAACACACGTATGGTCACAGAGCGCTCAGTAAGCTATATCGATCACTGCGCTAGGTAGAGAAAGAAAAGTGTGTGCTATGACCAGTATTGCCACAGACAAATTCTTTCCCCTACCAAAATTTCCTACCATAACCAACCAAATCCTACCAAAAAATTTTTTAGGTTTTTAATATATTTATTTTCAAGTTTTTTGTTTTTGTTATTTTTTTGGCCTTTATAACAATTATATTCAACAATTTATATTGAGCTCGAGGCCGTTTTAAATGATAATTTGTATTGTGGAAAAGCAACAATAATTTTAAAAAATGGTAGAAGTGATAGCTATTTCGGAAATCACCACATTTCCTCATCAGACTTCTTTCAGTAGGATTCGAACCGACGATCCCACTGACTCAGCCAGCTGCCTATGCACCGTGCTAAGTCCGCCTTGTAAATTATCGTTTGCTTTTTTCCACTATTTTCATTTTTGTTATGCCAACACAATCAAGCGCAGCTATTCCGCTGCAATTCACTTGATCATGTGGTTGTTGGTATTGTTGGTTTTTGCTAATAATTCTATTTTTAGAATGTTTAACTTTTAGGTGTGCTCGTCCTTAAGTTATTTGTTTTTGTCATTTTTTTGGCCTTTATAACAATTGTATTCAACAATTTATATTGAGCTCGAGGCCGTTTTAAATGAAAATTT
>NW_023482387.1:0-723 GCF_013731165.1 Rhagoletis pomonella | reverse complement strand
CCGCTGCAATTCACTTGATCATGTGGTTGTTGGTATTGTTGGTTTTTGCTAATAATTCTATTTTTAGAATGTTTAACTTTTAGGTGTGCTCGTCCTTAAGTTATTTGTTTTTGTCATTTTTTTGGCCTTTATAACAATTATATTCAACAATTTATATTGAGCTCGAGGCCGTTTTAAATGAAAATTTTTATTGTGGAAAAGCAACAATAATTTGAAAAAATGGTAGAAGTGATAGCTATTTCGGAAATCACCACATTTCCTCATCAGACTTCTTTCAGTAGGATTCGAACCGACGATCCCACTGACTCAGCCAGTTGCCTATGCACCGTGCTATAAGCATGGGTAAGACTGCGCTGCGCAGCGCAATTACGTTAACACCGTAGCCGGAGTTGCTGTGCCAACACCAGTATATGGAAAGCGCCAGCGCCATTAACACCAAACAACACATGAGGCACTTACTCAATTCGCCTTAACTCTTTGACAATTTACACGTACTTTGGTTTTGCTTTTGAGCGTTGAGAACGCAAATTTAAAGCTTTTACTCAAGAATGATGAGAATATCGTGGCATTTACTACATTCCTAGCAATTAAATTCGGTTGGCGGTACAAGCGTTGCTCAGCGCCGAAAAGTATAGAAATAATAGATATGACACATATGGTGTACTACACTGTATGACGATGGGCACTGTGGTGACACTCAGATGGCGTCGTGTTCAATTCATA
>NW_023482386.1:0-1815 GCF_013731165.1 Rhagoletis pomonella | reverse complement strand
AAATGTACATACAGTCCACTTAGCATACTAATACCGCAGCTTAAATAGTTCCAAACAAAAGTGCAAATTGGTAAATTAGATCTACATAATCACAGCGTACGGCAGTGCGCGCGAGTGACGAAAGCAGCAACAGTAGCATGCTGAAATGACTCGCTTATATATACACGAGAAGTGGAAGTTTTTATCCAGACGACCAATCGACATGTTATCGTTGGAAAGGTCTTGCAGAGTGTGTCCGGAAAATATATTCAAGCTTCGTAAACGATTAACCGGATTCTTAAAAATTAGGCTAAAGTGTTGCGAAACAAAAAACGTTTGTGTGCTTTTGCCGGTTTTAGGGGGCATATGGGTACACCCAACATATTTAGTGTTATTCTATAGGCTAATATCTTTCAAACGATACCTTATATATTAAGTTCCGGCCACTTGTTGGAAAGATATAGAGGTAAATGTATTTTGGTTCGTGTCTCCACTACGAGATGCTTTGGTATGTATGTGGCGTCTGTACGTACCATCATTTAATTTTTTTCAAACATTCAGGAATTAAATTACACAAAAAACTAAGAAGGTTTTGTCCCAGGATGTTTTGATTCGTATGCCTGTGTGGGCGTGGCTGCTGCCTGAAATTCGAAAAAAGGCAATTTTTTTAACTACCACTGAGGCCGCACTACTCAGTCCATGTCATTCATGTGGATATCAGTAGAAGGGTCTTCCAACAAGCTATCTAACGCTACCTTTTGTGTTTATAAAATATAAATACGCTATAACGTTATCGCTTGAAAACTAAACATCGGGCTGCTGAAAATAGAGATTTCGGGCATTTTCTCAAAAACTGGTCAGTCGATTTTATTCTAAGTTTCCACAAGTCTAGCCCAAAACCTTAGCTTTCACCTGGTATATAGTTTATATCTGGAAAAACTCTTGTTGTGGAGATATTGCTATTCAAATTGAAAAAATTTCGCTCCAAAAAGGGTCAAATGGTTAAAAATTAACATATCCGTCTAATTTGGTTACTTTAAGAGATAAAAATAACATACCCAGTTCCCCGAAAAAGATCGCCCATTCCCCGATTGCCACTTAAACCGAAATTCCCTGCAAATCGGGGAATTTCCCGCGAGTTGACAATTTGAAGCAGCTGTGCTAATCACTTCGTACATGTCTTGGAAACCACAATTTGTGTGTATTTTAGAGCTTTAGAGCCGAAATTGTAACATTCTTCCCCATTTTAATTGCAGGTATGTACACAATATTTAACTATGCTACATGGGTTTATCACCCGCACTTAACCTACCTGGTATTTACCTATAGTTGTACATAAATATGAATGTACGAATGCATTTAGTTCACCCAATGTTCCGCTACTACTTACATACATATGTATAAATTGGCACTGAGCAAAAATACTTGAGAAAAAATCATTAGTTTAATAGCACGAGTGCAACACCGTACACGTGATAGAAGTGAAACTTCTTAAAAAAAAAGCACATGTGTGCGCCCCACACCCAGTAGAAATCTTAACAACAATTAAACTACGAGGCAATCAGACGAATACAGTTGTTTATTGTCCAAAGTTGGTACCAAGTTGATAAGTTTTTATCATTTCTCATATTTTTTTAAATTTTTTCGAATACATATCATCCTTGATATCATCATATCCTTGATCATCCTTTTTCGCTTTATTCCGTATTCGAAAAACTATGTGTTTCAATGGGCACATCCATTTGAGTACATAATTTAGATTTAGAGAATATTTTTAGCAATTTATTTGAGAAAAATAAAACATTTAGTTGATTGTTTGTACTTTCGTCGATTTTA
>NW_023482385.1:0-1815 GCF_013731165.1 Rhagoletis pomonella | reverse complement strand
AAAAAAACGAATAACAATGGAAAAATTATAATAATTGTGTGCACCCTGCACCAGCTGCCAATTCATTTCATAAAACTGTTTTATTGCTTTTAAGACAGCCTGTACACGAACACCAGGCACCACCTACCGGGTACTAGTGAAATTAAAATGAGATAAATTATTGCACTTGGTTTGTGTATTTGCTACTAATCAAATTGATGGCATTCACGCTTTCTGCTGCATTTAAGCAAAAGGCTATATATGGCAAAATACAAATTTTGGCCGCAACTGAATTTTGATCACAATGAGGCTATATAAAAGTTAAACTATATTTTATTATATATGTACAGTGAAAGCTCCCATTAGCGGACACCGATGGTCACCTACTTTTTGTCCGACTATGAGAGATGTCCGCTTATGGGAATTTCATAAGAAATCAATTTAAAATTCAACTATTAAAAACTGAAATTGCGGCTTTCTAAACTAAAATAATATTTATTCTTCAATAGACAGGATAAATTAAGAATAAATTCAAATTTATGGCGTTTTCTTTCCTACCGAAAAATCTCATTGCCCGCTCCGCTCAAGCAACAAGAAGAGGGCAACGAAAAGGCAACACTTTTTTCTAGAAAAGAAAATATCTTTGAATATGGACCAGGGATGAAAAGGTAGGTACATTTGTACCTTTTTCCGACGTTTGATGACTTAAAGGTACATTAGGTACAGTCAGTGGATTTTAGGTATAATTATTATTATTGACCCATATTCGCTTTTTGATTTCTGGAAATATATTTAAAATGCTTTCGAATTTACTTACGGCAATTTGATTATATTCTCTAGACTTGTTGCACCTATCAAAAGGAATCGGATAAATTAGCAGACTTTTCGTGTTGTTGCTGGATAAAGAAGTATACTTCGCAAAGTGTGTTTTTGTCTTTTTCGCCAATATTTTTCAGTAGTCAAAATTTGACAAAAACAACACTTCTCCGATTCCCATTAGATTATAGTCTATAGATATAGGCTCAGTTAAAAAAACAAAAACCTAATCATGTTTAAAGTACATCCATCCTTTGTACTCATGTTTTAAATAAAATTTATAAAAAAACTACAAATGAATGATGTAACCTTTTTTAGGTACAATCTGTCTCATTTAGGTACATTTATTTTATGATATTAAGTACAATCTGAAATTTCCATTTTTCATCCCTGATATGGACTACGTTCTTGTGTACATACACAGAGAACTTATAAAATACGATTGAGAGTAATCTCGGAACACTCTCTTTAGAGATTAGTCGAACCGGTTTTCGCATGGTAAAGCTTTGCAAACCGCGCAGTCCAAGCACCGTGCAAGGGTTTTGCAAGACTCAGAGAATACCCCTAATGTTTTATTAAAACGCAGATGAGACATATGCATTAACAGTAGCTCCCTATTTTAAGGTTTCTGGCAAAATATCCTTAGTAAAAACTAGAAATGCGCGATTTTAACCGATGCATCGGAAATCAGAACTTGCAAGAGATATAACAGAGGACCAGGTTGGCAAATTGGAAAACAAATAATACTAAAAAAAAGCCTTTCCGATAAGCTCTCAATTTATTTGCAAAGTCTCGTAAGTTGGTTTAATGAATACCCTCTAGAAATATGGGCCGATACAAAATGCAGTTTCCAAAATTATACAATTTAAAGTTCAAATACTTTAATAAATGGTAGCCTGGACCGGGCCTTCTGAAAGGCTTTTTTTCAAAAGCTTCGTTTCTTTTGATGCAGCATCAGAGTAGACTACAGGCTAAACTAGTTAACAAAATTTTATTTTTACAATGCTTAAACCAAAAATA
>NW_023482384.1:0-1815 GCF_013731165.1 Rhagoletis pomonella | reverse complement strand
CTCTATAAGGCTCATTTGGATAATATTTTAGATTTAGTGTCAAAATGAACTAGTGATAATTTTTGTGTTCTAGGTGATTTCAACCTCTGTAATATTGAGTGGGCGTATATGGATGCAAGTTTTGCCCTATTTCCCAGAGAAATTACTAGTTTTTCGGAGTCATGTGTAGTTGACAGTCTGTTAAGCATTAATCTTACTCAGATAAATTGTTTTGTAAATAAACTTTCTAAAATTTTAGATCTTATCTTTATAAGTGAAAGCATCAGCTTTTCATTGCAAGAATGCTCCGACCCCTTATCGGGCCCGGTCTACATCATGCTCCACTGGTACTACAGCTGGAATTTTACCATTTTAAAGCTATTCGTGAAGTCAACCACTTTACTAGTTTTTGTTATAATAATTGCAACTTTGAAGTAATCAATAGTGAAATTTCTCAGCCAGACTGGGACTCGATATTTGTCGGTGTCGAAGTTGGCGAATGTTTTAATACTTTTAAGCACATGGTAAACGAAATCTGTTTTAAGACTATACCGCAATACTAAAAAAAGCTGCTATAAGATACCGCGGTATACGAAAGAGTTAAAGAAAATCAAGAATTTGAGAAACAGGTTTTTTAAAAAATTTAAGCAGTCGAACTCCTTACATCATAAAGATAGATATTTACATTACTCGAGTGAATTTAAATCTCTAAGTAAAACACTTCACAGCATTTATATTCGTAAATTCGAGTCGGGCATTAAATCGAACCCGAAGGCTTTTTGGCGTTATGTCAAGTCAAAGAGATCGTGTTCCAGTATTCCCTCGAATGTTTTCCTTAATGATGCTCATGATAATTCCTCCTTAGAGGCGGCAAATCACTTTGCTGATTTTTTTAGTTCTAATTACGAGAATGACTCGTATCCTGATAATGATGATTCCTCACTTATTAACTCCCCGATTAATTTTGGAGCACTAACCGTAACGCTTGATGATGTAATAGAGGGTATACTGCATATTAAATCATCATCGCAAACTGATGTTGATGGATTTTCCTCCTGCCTTTTAAAGAGATGTCTAGCTTTTGCGTACCCACTTCTTTTAATCTTCAATAAATCCCTTGAATGTGGTAAATTCATTGATGCTTGGAAAGTGACATCCATAGCACGTATTTTTAAATGTGGTAACAAAAATGACATTACCAACTATAGGCCAATTTCTAAGTTATCAACCGTTTCAAAATTGTTTGAATTCGTGATAAAAGAAAAATTATATTTCACAACCAAGAGGCTAATTTCAGTCAACCAGCATGGTTTTATGTCGGGCAGGTCCACTGTCACAAATCTCGCTGTTTTTTCCGACTTCTGTCAGTGTGCTTTCAATAAACGTACTCAAGTTGATACCATCTATACTGACTTTTCAAAAGCTTTTGATAAAGTTAGTCATTCTCTTTTAATTGCTAAATTAGCCAGTCTCGGTTTCCATTCTGTTTTTTCTCTCTTGGGTAAAGTCCTACCTTTCGGGGCGTAAGTGTGTAGTTTTAGTTGATAACGTTTCCTCTAGGTCGTTTATCGCCTCCTCTGGAGTGCCCCAGGGAAGCATATTAGTCCCCCTGCTCTTTTTTTTATTTATTGATGACATTTGCAATTGCTTTACGCACTCTAAATCTGTTTTGTCTGCGGATGAATTAAACATTTTCGCTACTATAACAAGTCAGTTAGATGCAGATTTGCTGCAATCTGATATTAATAATGTTGCTGGATGGTGTAATAAAAACCATCTTAATTTAAAGATAAATAAGTGCTTTCATATCTCCTACTCTAAGTCTCGTTCTCTTAT
>NW_023482383.1:0-1816 GCF_013731165.1 Rhagoletis pomonella | reverse complement strand
TGGTGAAAATGACCTAACAGCAGCGGCTATAAGGAATGCCATTGCTATGAGTTTTCGTAAGTAAAAAGACTCTATTTTGCTGCTCGCAGTAGTTATTTTTATTTAAATTCATTTCCTTTTCAGTTATTTTCTATTTCAATTCACTTTTGCTTACATAAATACATATATATGTGCCTAAAATTAAGTTAAAACCAAAATTAAATCAATTTTTATTCTACTTTTTTTTGTCTTTTTTGAGTAGGCAGATCACCTCCAACTTTTCCATACTTACATATAAGTATACTCATGAACAAAAAATTGGTGTGCGGCATTTTGATAAATTTTGGTTGTATTTGGATTTTTTTTATTTAATGTTTATTAACTTTTTATAAAATTCTAGCGTTTTATATAACAAACAACATAAGTAAAATTCCACACTTCAAAGCTTGTACAAAATCTAGAAAAATTTATAAAACTTTTTTAGCAGAATAGTAGACAATTTTTTGGTATGCAGTTTTCTAAATCATTAAATTTTAGTGTATTAAGTGTATCTTCAGAGCGGCTGAGAATTCGCATTGATTTTTAATATTTTTTTTTCGCATATAGAGTATGCGAAAACATTTTCCTTATATGGTCAGCAGAAAGATTTATTAAAAATCAGCTCGAATCCTCAGCTACTTAAAGATGCACTTAATATACTAGAATTTGATGGTTTAAAAAACTGCATACCAAAAACTTGTCTAAATATATTACTAAAACAGTTTTTATGAATTCGAAACTTTGAAATGTGGAATTTTACATATGCTCTTTGTTATATAATACGCTAGAATTTTATAAAATGTTAATAAACATTAAATAAACAAAAGCCAAATTCAAACAAAATTTATCAAAATTCCGCACACCAATTTTTTGTTCATGAGTATACTTATATGTAAGTATGGAAAAGTTGGAGGTGATCTGCCTATTGCCTATTTTTTTTTTGTTCATGAGTGTTTAAACATACATATGTATACTACTTAAAGTTACATTTTTTCCAAAACACTTTTCATTAAACTAATGAATTCTTTTGTAGCACTACTTTGCTCTTTAATAGCATTAACGCATTCTGCTGTTAAAACTTTTCCGTCGTCTATGACCACTTTTAACAGCTCGTTTTGCTCTTTAGCTAGTTGCACCACCTCACCCATATAATTTCTTTTCCTTTTAGAGGATGTTGAAGCTGCAGTCGAAGATATGTTCGTAGTGTCATGTGGCGAAGAACTGGACAACACCACCGGCGACGAAAGCGGTGACGAAGTTTGAGGCGATGGTGACGGTGATGGTACAGCGGTTGGTGACGATGGATGTGCTGCGGTTGATGACGGTGCAGCAGCAGCGTATGGATACGACTGAGGCACTGGGGATGGGGACGCTAAACTCGATGGTGATGGCACCGGCTGCGGTCCTGATGTCAATATATCCTAAAATTAAGAAGTTTTATGTATTTTTAAAGTTTTACAAAAATATATGTACATATATATTTATGTGTGAAACTGAAATTTTACCGTTGAAAAAGATTCTAAAATCTCAGCGTTGTTTGTGTGTTGAAACCGATGATTTGGTGGACTGCGTCAAAATGTTTCAACATCGAGGGACTCCCACCAAATGGTCCTACCTTTTTCTTTTCTTCTCTGAAATTTTACGTACATTTGCAATTAGTGTTCAGAATGGTTAAATGGAAAATTACTTACCTATATCTTTGGGTCATGTTTCTGATTTTTATGTAGACCTCCTTTGCACTAAACTTTGAAGCCATCTGTGTCGATATATCCGCATATATATGCAGATTGCGCTTCGC
>NW_023482382.1:0-1816 GCF_013731165.1 Rhagoletis pomonella | reverse complement strand
AGCTCGTAACCAACTGACTGTGGTGACAAACTTACTTCGAAGGAGTACAGTGGGAAGAAATTTTCACACACAAAAGTTCTCGTAATCGGTATTGCTGGATTTGGTTCGCATTGGGGGTGCAAACTACCGAGAAGAGTTCTCGGGTGTCCTTTCGCCAACCGGTAAGGAGCTTCTGAAGATCTTCTGAACGGAGTGTGGTGAATAATAGTTCGAGTGTGAGCGTTTGTTCTTTACTGATGGATCAAAGTTTATTTCTGGACAGATCTCTGGCGCGTCAGCAACAACTGAGTTGGTATTGTACTTTTCGACGTAGCGTATGAAGTTGGAGTACTCGCTCTTAGCTTTGGTACCAGGTGACTGCATGTTGCCTGTTACTACATGCGCGCCAGCTATGTCGATAGCAGATGGTAGATCACTAGTGCTGGGTTTTGTAAAGTCGTATTTCATCTTTGGTTTGTCTTCAAAGTACCAGAAGCGCTGTGCCATGTTCAACACAATGCCCGCTTGTTCCATAAAGTCTGCCCCTATGAGAGTTCGATTCTTTGTAGCATTTGGTAAAGATATCATCCTTATTTTTCGATTTCTGTTGCCGATAGTGATGTCACAAATAGTGGACAAAACCTTTTGAGTGGTTGTGGTGCCATCTGCCAAGGTAACGTCTGCCATTACGTCTTGGAAAACACACTCTTTGCTGGTCAAAATTCTTTTTAAGTTTGCGCTGGCTACACTGGTCTTCGCTCCAGTGTCGAATAACGCCTCACCTTGCATACCGAACATCGTAATGTGGGCCGATGGAATCGATCAGCCAACGATAGTGGTGGATACACTGTTGAAAGTTAAATACTGTGGGCTCTCCCTACTGTGTCCACTGCATTTTGGGCAATTCGCGCGGTACACGCCTGGTGCACCACAACCGTAACATGCGAACGCTGCTGCGCGTTTCACTTGCGACGCTACTGTGCTTGTACTGGTCGTGCCAGATTGCTGTTGCTGTTGTGGTTTTGCCTGCTGTGACTGTTGCTCCTTTTTCTTCTTAAAGCAAACATCTACAGTGTGGCCTCGAAGTCTGCAGAAAGAACACCGTTTTGGGCTGTTAGCATTTTCGGTTTCCTCATTAACTGCCGGCGTAAGTTGCTTTGCTTCTGCCAAAAACAATTCCGCTTCTCGACAACGTGCTATTAACTCGTCAAATGTTAAAAATGAATCACGGCGCACACGCTCTCTAATTTTTATCGATAAAAGGCCGTAAATCATGTTTAACTGTATTGCTTCGCTAGTGGTAACCATCAACTGCGAGAACAGTAATCGCTTTTTGCATATGAAACTATCAGTGGCTTCACGTGCATGCTGCTTTTGCTCAAATATATTTAAAAAGATTTTCCAATCAGGTGTTGGAGGCGAAAATGTTGTGCGTATCAACTCAGTTGCAGCAGCAGTGGCATACCGCGCAAGGCGTCGGCGTCGGAAATTTTTTCGATGTCTTTGTAAACCGTTATAGCGGTAATAAATTCTTCCACTACTGCAGGATCCCGTTGTCCTCGGAAACGTGATGTGCACTGCGTAAAGGAACCACTTTTTTCCGCTTGAGATCGCAGCTAAAATTTGTGAAAACTGCTCTGATGAAAAGGTAGCCATGCTTGTTGGTGAGTCGCAATTGGAGTCGTTCGAAGCCATAAAGTTGGGCGCCAATGAAATGCTGAGAGTCCTTTTGCTTCGCAGTTTGTATATCATGTGACACGTTTATTGTTTATAAAAACACAAGTTACAGAAAAAATATAAGAACTTTTAGCTTTGAGTTTATTTTTATGAGTTTGGA
>NW_023482381.1:0-1816 GCF_013731165.1 Rhagoletis pomonella | reverse complement strand
TTGTACATATCGTTAACAATATAAATGAATAAAAAGATAACAAAATCTATTATTTAATCAATAACAGTATCGATAACAATATCGATTATTTTATCGATAGCAATATCGGTTATTATATCGATAAAAATATCGAGTTTCATATCGATAACAATATCGATCTTCATCCTCATCCTTTTCTTCATATTTATCTTTATTTTTGCATATTCCTCTTCACCTTTACCTTACAGTGTTTAAATTTACTTTGATCTTCGTTTTTGCCTGTACCTCTAGGCATCTTTGTTTTTCTTTTTATTCTCAAACCGCTAAACCGTTGAGAACTATTTCCATGGGCGTTATTCCCCTTGAATTTGACAGTTTACTCCCAACCAACCAACTGCCGCTAAAGAAGTTTCACTTCATAAATTCAAGAAATGTTCTTACCCTTTCAGTTACCCTAATTCTTATGTATCTGACATTGTCTCCATTTTCGTCTTTATCTTCACTTTTGCCTTCTTTTTTTTGACTTCATCGTTCTCATTTATTTCTTCATCTTCATATTTATCTTTATTTCAAAGCTTACTTTCAAATGTGGAGTGAAACAACATGCAAAACATGTCAAATTGAACATGTTGCAGCAACATCTATACACAATTCGAAAATGTTTAAATGACGGTTTTGGCCGTAATTTTCAACCAATTGTGAAACCATAAAAACTCTGCTCATCTACAGAAAAATGCCTTTGGTGTTCTTGGTTTGGAAATCGGTTCGTTAGAATCACCAAACGAACAGAGACAAAATTCATGTTAGCGTATTAATATCACAGCGCACGGCAGTGCGCGCGAGTGACGAAAGCAGCAACAGTAGCATGCTGAAATGACTCGCTTATATATACACGAGATTTGGAAGTTTTTATCCAGACGTCCAATCGACATGTTTGAGGTATCGTTGGAAAGGTCTTGCAGAGTGTGTCCAGAAAATGTATTCAAGCTTCATAAATGTATGTGGCGTCTGTACGTACCTTCACTTAATTTTGTTCAAACTTTCAGGAATTATAGTAGAAAAAAACTAAGAAGGTTTTGTTCCAGGATGTTTTGATTCGTATGCCTTTGTGGGCGTGGCTGATGTCTGAAATTCGAAAAAAGCAATTTTTTTAAACTACCACTGAGGTCGCACTACTCAGTCCATGTCATTGATGTGGATATCAGTAAAAGGGTCTTCAAACAGGCTATCTAACGCTATCTTTTGTGTTTATAAAATATAAATATGTCATATTATATGAAAATATACCATTCGGGCATTTTCTCAAAAACTGGTCAGTCGATTTTATTCTAGGTTTCTACAAATCTAGCCCAAAACCTTATCTTTCATCTGGTATACAGCTTATATCTGGGAAGACCCTTGTTGGGGGGATATTGCGATTCAAATTGAAAAAATGTCACTCCAAAAAGGGTCAAATGGTTAAAAATTAACATATCCGTCTAATTTGGTTATTTTAAGATACAAAAATAACTTACCCAGTTCCCCAAAAAAAATGCCCATTCCCCGATTGCCACTTAAACCGAATTTCCCTGAAAATCGGGGAATTTTCCGCGAATTGACAAGTTGAATGATGCAGCTGTGCTAATCACTTCCTAAATGTCTTGGAAACCACAATTTGTGTATATTTTAGAGCACTTAACCTACCTTGGAAGACGCGTACAATATTACCTATAGTTGTACATAAATATGTATGTATAAATGCATTTAGTTCACCCAGTGTGCCGCTACTACTTACATACATATGTATAAATTGCCACTGAGCAAAACTACTTGAGAAAAAAGCATTAGTTTAGTAGCA
>NW_023482380.1:0-1816 GCF_013731165.1 Rhagoletis pomonella | reverse complement strand
TAAGGTTTTAAAAAGGCAAAATTTGTACTTTTTTTAAAAGTAGCCTCTCATGCGAACGTTAGTATTAGAGGAATAAAAAATAAGGTTAGTATTCTAGGGTTAAAGAACTTTTTGAAAAAAGTCCCCTCAAATGACAAAACAGATTAAGCTTAAAAAATTTGCATAAAATTATTTAAAAATTTTTCAACGGAATCGTAAGAATGAGATTTTTGATGCGGTTTTTTTTGTAACATTTTTCAAAGTTTGATTTAGGAAAAACTTGAATAACTAGGCCAAACCTATTCTGATTTAGACTTATGGGATCTCAGTAGAAAGGTATTTTCACACTGTTTTTATTTCTGTCCAAAAAAAAGTCATTCGTATCCCAATTTTTTTTTTCAAACACCAACACATCTTAATTCAACTTTGAATGATGTTCGTTCATCCTACCTTTGTCTTTCAACCTTTAAATGACCTTATTAGCAAAGAAATAAAAGGGTGAGAAAATACCTTTCCAATGACACCTCTTAAGTCTAAATCGGAAGAGTTTAGGTTCAGTTATTCAAGTTTTTCTTATATCAATCTTTGAAAAAATTTAAAAACAGCATACAAAATCTCATCATTACGATTCCGTTCAATTTTTTTAAAAATAATTTTACGCAAATTTTTTACGCCTAAACCGTTTTGTCGTTTGAGGGGATTTTTTCAAAAAAAATCTTTAAGAAACTATTTTTATTCATAAAAAAACTTTGGAGGTATTTTCAAATCGGTCCAGCTCACTTAAATCTTAATATTCTTCCGAAATATTTTATTGGACTTCTTAAAATATATATATAAATGGTGTGCAAAATGTATAGTTATTCATCAATTGAGAACGGTTGGACCGATTTGGCTTACATTTTTTTTAGTTGTACGTAATTGCCAGGAGAAGGTTCTTACGAAAGAAAATTTTGGGAAACCCCTTGGAAAAATCGAAAATTGATTTTTTTGTATGGAATTTTGTGTGCAATTCCTTCGGAATGGCATTCGAATGGAAAAATAGAGAATTCTAAGTGGAAAACTCGGAAAATTCCGGAAGAACGCAAAAAATTTGAATTTTTTTCGACGAAAGCTTGGAAAATTTCGGATAATTGTGAAATTCATTGGGAGCTTGAATCAATTGGGAACAATTTTCTCCTATGTTTCATAACTGATTCAAAAGGGTGCTGCTTTTTTGGAAACGTGTTTAGAAGAAGGAGTGCACAAATTTTTAATTTTTCCGATAGCTGGCGCAGGGGTCGAGCTATGCTTAAAAAAATGCAGTTGGTTCGTTGGTAGCCTTTTGCCTAGATTAGCATATAGAATTAATTTTTTCCGTTATGTGGGTCAGAGATCGAACTATTCGAAACAGTCTTATTAATGGTCCGATTTGCTTGCAATTTAGCACGTAGGTAGCTTATTGGCTGGGTTAACATATAGGATATTTGTTCTGCTAGCTGGACCAGAACCGATCAATTCCAAAAAATCTTCAATCGAATCGAGTCATTGTTTTAGAGTTCGAAAGGTGTTTGAAGGCGCCGCAAACATGAGGGTATTGGCTATTTAACAATACTTATTACACAGGCCCACAAAAAAGGAAAAAAATTTGATGCAACAAATGTTAACGCTATTTTTGACAGATTTTTTTGTGCTGATTACGAATCCGTAAGCAAAAAGTTACCATCAGCTCCAGATTTTAAGAAAAAACGAAGTCAAATTGTCAAAAAATCAAGCTTTTTGCAATATTTGAGAAGCTCCAGCAAAGAAACAAAGGGTGGTAGAACCTTCCACTTAGGCTTTGATTAAAGCAAGTTCCCGC
>NW_023482379.1:0-1816 GCF_013731165.1 Rhagoletis pomonella | reverse complement strand
TTACTGCGTGGTGTATAAAACCGGTATCCGGCCGTCTTCACACTTGAAAAACTTGCTTGCGTTCTCCTTTTTTCTATCGCAAGCGAGATAGGCCCGTAGTCATAGGCTGAATTTCTTTATTCATTCTGAACGTTTGGAATAAACTTTTTTGTTTACTTATTCTTTAGAACGTTCCTGATGATATGTTAACGTATATTTCAAAAGCATTCTGTTTATTCCGGCTGTGAAATGGGATTATCCGGAATGTATAAAGAAACGCAGCCATAGTCAAAATAAAGTCGACTTTAAAGTTAGTTGCAGCTTTTTGACATAATTTTCAATGGGATATCTGTCAAAAAAGCTGCAACTAACTTTAAAGTCGACTTTATTTTGACTATGACTACGGGCCATAGAGTTTTATTTACTGGGCATTTGATAGCATACTTTTTCATTTGTAAAGGCTGCGTTTCTTTATACATTCCGGATAATCTCATTTCACAGCCGGAATAAACAGAATGCGTTTGAAATATACGTCAACATATCAACAGGAACGTTCTAAAGAATAAATAAACAAAAAAGCTTATTCCAAACGTTCAGAATGAATAAAGAAATGCAGCCAAAATGTCGCTAAAAAAGAGGGTTCGAGCTTGTCGGGCTAAATTTGTAATTTCCACCAAAATACAACATTTTTCTACTCTGAAGAATTCAGTGAAATGAGAAAATACCTGTCAAAGAATAAAAATGATAGTTGAAAGCATGCGAGAGCTCGCAAACAGCTCGGTATGTGAGAAAAAGTATACATCGTAGTTTTTGCGGTCTACACGTGCGAGATCTCGCATGCGCCGTCACGCAAGCGAGATTTTCCAGCACGTGAAGACAGCCAGTAAACAACAAGAATTTTGAAATATTAGGGTGCTGCCACACAAGTTAGATTAAAATCTTCGTATTTATTTCTTATGGTGAAATGAAATATTGCGAAATTCAAACTAGTTACAATACAGGGTCCAGGGGAATCGCAATATTCCTGATCGAATACCCGAATAAAATTGCAGCTGTTTTTCCCCTAATACAATTTAATTTGAAGCACACTGGCCGTCGTGGTCTCAAAATCAATTTTGGATTCGACTTACGTTCGATATCGCTGCCGCGATTTGGGCCCAGATTTTTTAAACTAAATTTTCGCCTCTATTGCGAGTTTTTACTAGTAGTAGATAAACGACTGTTAGTCGATAATTGATTATTCGTGGTATTTTCCAAGTCGTTTTCTCGTGCAATAAGTGCATGTGAAGTTTATAGTCGCTCATCCTTCTACAAACAAACAGATGTAGAAAAATGAGCGATAAAAATACTGTTCAGTCACTACCATGGAAAAGCGATAATCGAATTACGAGTCGTTTATCTACTACTAGTCGACACTCGCAATAGGGGTGACAGTCGTTTGTGACCAGTTAGGTACACGAAATAACCATATAATTTTAAGCCAAAAAAGTTACACTGAAATAAATCGCGTTATGGTTACATTTTGCAACAAGTAATGTATTTTTTCAATATTATACGATTTTTTTTCTCTTATACATTTCATTTACAATTGATGGACTTATTGCTAAATTAGAAATCAACTTACATACGTGTTAAACTAAAATGGATTAACTTTTTTATCTAAGATTTTGGTATTATAATTAATGTTATTGTAATTTTATATTATAATTATCAATAAAACAAAACAAATTTTTTAAACTATAACAAAGCATTTGCACATCATGACTAGTAGCATTTACTTTAGGTTTATATATATTTATGTGTTTTAATTATATGTATGTATATATGCGATAATTTT
>NW_023482378.1:0-1817 GCF_013731165.1 Rhagoletis pomonella | reverse complement strand
CATGCATACATAGTTGTAGAATGTACATATGTATGTATAAATATTGTACATACATATGTAGGTAGATATGAATAAACGCAGCAAAGTATATACATACATACATATGCATGTATGTATAATCAAACGCAATTTTAACATGCTTTGGTAAAAACAACCATCTGCAACCAAAGTAAATACATACATACACATGATGCAAGTTAAGTTATTTTATTAAATAACGGATTTTTAAAAAAGTGTGTGGACTTCCGTCCACCACGTCTTTATTATTTTAGTCTAAACTTAGAACTAAATACAATTGGTTTCTTAACATTAAATTAAACCGTCTATCGACCATCAGTCACGTTGCACTTGCATGTGCATTATTTCCGAATATTGCCCAATCGTTGTTGTGCCAATTATTATTGTTGATCGAACAACAAATTGGTTAATGCGGTGTCAGCGGATGCGCGTGTGGAGTTGCTGACCACAGGTAAAAGTCAATTCTGCAGAGCTGTTGTAAGCTGTTGCGTTAACTCTTCCACCTTTAAATATGATCGTCCTAGATCATTAATAGAATGGTAAGTTGTTGAAATTTACGTATGTTGGAATGTGGTTTATTTCGCTTGGCGGATTGATTTCATGGCTTGTGCTGGGACTCACTCCTTCTTTTTCCACACGGATCGTTTCCTTAGGAAAAGAAGAAGTATTATGATTATTAAGAATGCTGCCGTTGTTAGACTTCCGACAGAGAAGGTTGCCTTTTTGAGAGAATTTATTCGATGGGTATTGTTGATATGCAGGTCCTTCAAGGCTTCTAGTGAAAGTAGTTCTATGTGGTGCTTTTCAAATGGGATTGGCTGTAGTATTGCAGGGATGGTTTCGATTGGCTTTATTTCAATATTACTGAATGTTTGACTGTTGATTTTAATTATTGAATTGTGAAATATTATCACGTGCGTTCCGTTTACTTCTTGGGATGTCTCGTCGGCTTCTAGTTTGCCGTTGAACTGGTTTAGCAATATTACCCCAGGTTTTATTTCCTCTAGCGTAGGGACGTGATGGTCGTTGGTTGTCGAACATGCTGAGTTTAAACTATTAATTATCCTAGTTACACATAAATCGTTACTTAAATCTACCAAATTAGTTTAGTTGCAAATTGTTACATCATTATAGCTTACGCATTTATTTTTTATTCCAGGCAGTGTATCTTTTCCTTTCAATATTTCATTATACTCAGTTTTAATTACAATATTGTTTATCCTTTTTACAGGTCGTATAATAACTCTTCTAAATTTTTCCCTTAATGTTAGAGGTATTTTTACCATGTATAAAATTTTCATATCTTGGCTAAATACATTTACTTTTGATAGTTCTAGTGCTTCTTCGGCACTTTTAAATGGTACTTCGTCTTCTCTTAATTTACTAATTGACAGTTCTATTTCTTCCTTGCTTAAAATTACTGAATTTATTATATTATGCTTTGCCCATTGAACGGCATATCTTATATTAATTAGCTCTTCCTTAATTAGTCTAACTCTATTTTGCAAATTTATTAAAATTTCTGTTAGAACATTGTCGTCCTTCCTTATCGTGTTTAACATTTTGTTTACTATACTAGTTATGTTACTTATGCGTTTCTCAAATAACTGGTTAATTACTATTTGGTTATTGTTGTTCTCATTTAAGTTATTTAAATTGTTAGTTATTATATTTAAATCTTCATGATCAGGAGATTCGGCTAGGTATTTCCATGCCGTTCCCAATATATTGATCCTTGATTGATCTTTTCATCTTATTTACGTTAGAAGGTTTTGGGGTGTACAAGATTTCAAAGGTTT
>NW_023482377.1:0-1817 GCF_013731165.1 Rhagoletis pomonella | reverse complement strand
AAGAAAGTAGAATGGCTAAAAGATGATATATTTTTCCATAATTTCTCAATTTCTAATTTAAAAACCAGCGGTAATAATATTTTAAAATTTTTACAAATTATCTTAACAGAACCGGTAGAAAAAGTAACTGACGACGATAAAAAGTTAAAATTAATGACCATTTATCATAATGACCCTATAACAGGCGGACACTGCGGAATTAAAAAACTATATGCAAAATTACGTACAAAATATCACTGGAAAAATATGGCCCTGGATGTATCGAAGTTTGTTAAAAATTGTTCAAAATGTTTATTAAACAAGGCTAAACCTAAAAACAAGGAAAATCTTGTTTTAACGCCAACACCATGCTACCAGAGTCGAGTAGCGGTAATAGGTTCGCAATTACCATTATATGCGATTTAACAAAGTATTTAGTAACAGTAGCTGTGCCAGATAAAAGCGCTAAAACTATTGAATCTGCCATTTTCGAAAGTTTTGTCTTAACTTACGGTGTAATGAATTCCATTAAATCCGACTTAGGCACCGAATTTAAAAACGAAATTTTCACTGAATTATCCAAACTTTTAAAGGTTAAACCCGATTTTTCAACCGCACACCATCATCAAACTGTGGGTACTATCGAACGTAACCACAGAGTTTTTAATGAATACTTACGAGCATATTTAAATGAAACATTTTCCGATTGGGATGTTTATTTAAAATATGTTACATTTTTACACAACACAACAACTAACACAGTTTTCGATAATAAATTTTCCCCTTTTGAATTAATATTTGGGAAAAGGGCCACAGTGCCACATGATTTAAAAAAAAGAACAAAACAAATTGACCCGATTTACAATGTAGAAAACTACGCGAAAGAAGTTAAATATAGAATGCAAAAGTCGCACGAAATTGCGAAAGAATTGATTAAAAATTCGAAAGAAACTAATATACGATAAAACGGCGCGTCCGTTATCAATTAGCGTTAACGACAGGGCTCTTGTTAAAAAAGAACCACGAAATAAACATGAAAACATATACCAAGGGTCATGCGTTATAACAAAAATTGACGGTGTAAACTGCACAATTTTTGATGAAACGAAAAACAAGGAAAAAACAGTACACAAAAATAGAATTCATAAAATAAAATAAAACAAATTCTCTTATATATGTATGTATAATTGCCTTTAATTTTTCTTTTTATCATCAACTAAAATGAAAATTGTACAAAAACAAAAATAGTAATTTGAAATGTATACATTTTCAATATGAAAACTACCTCATGAAAAAATTTATATATATACTTTTCCACAAAATTGTAATATAAGAATTTTTCCAAAATATGAAATAAATTTATTAAACCAAAAACATTTTTCATACATTGTTAAAACTAAAAATTCAAAAAATCTAAATACAAATATTAAACCAAACAATTTTTTAATTCCATTTTTCATAACCAATTAATATGTATTTATGTAAAATTCAATCAATTAGTCTCATAAGTTATTTACAAAAATAATTACATAATTTTGTTTACAAATACGATAGTTTGCCAATTAAATTACTATTAATAAATAAAATAAGTAATACTAATTAAGTAAATACAAAAACTTTTATTTTATTACTTAATATCTACCAAAACTTAAAATTGATTTGAACGAACGAATGAAAGAAGGAGGAATATCCCTTAATCATTTCTTAAATTCGTTCCTTCAAAACAATTTAATTCTATGTATAAATGTTGGGCAAGAAGAATATGGCAAACTTGATCACTTTGCCAAATTCTTCTTTTTCCAAAGGAGGGTGATGTAATGCGATAAAAGCATACAATT
>NW_023482376.1:477-1817 GCF_013731165.1 Rhagoletis pomonella | reverse complement strand
GCCCATATAATTTTAATAGAAAAAATGTGGCTAAAATTTCTCGGTGACTTGCAAAATTTTTTGTCGACGGCCATGTAACATTGTTTGGAATAAAATAATTTCAAAAACTTTGGGCTACTTCAAACTTGCACTTTATTATACTTAAATAAATGGGCTATTTATAAAACTGCATATCCGAAATTTTCCTAAAAATGTTTATTAAAACTATTAAAAAATTTATGAATTTTTTAACACGTTTGGAACTGATATTTATGAATGTATATAGTTTTTGTTGCGGTTTGAACTATATTTAAAAAGTAATACATTTTTCCAATCTACAAAATTCTACCAAAATTAAAAAAAAGTAAGGTGGTAAGGTTTTCATTACCACGAGTGTAGCATTTGGCAGCCGCACAACAGAAATGGCTCCTATAAAAATAACTTAATTTTTCAATCGGAAAATAACGAATTCTGAACCAGGGATGTTGCGAAGTGGAATTTTAGTCATCTGCAAATGCATTAGTATGGGACCACCTCTGAGACACTACCTTTCCGATGCAAAAAGAATTATCGAAATCGGTTGACGTGGTCCAAAGTTTTGCGGTAACATACAAAAAAAAAATTATATATATATATTCCGACGAACTGATAACCTCCTCCTTTTTTTGGAAGTCGGTTAAAAAGAACCACGAGCTTTAGCACATTCGTTAGTGAACTGAAAGATTGCTCTCTAGCAAGCTAGTATACTTAAATTTATAAAGGATATTAAGAAGGAGGAAATACGAAAAGTCAAAGAAGAAGTAAAATTTAGTTCGAAAAAATTGTAACGGAGATTTCGCAGAAAGTTGGAGCGTGAATATTCAGAATGAAATACAAAGTGCATATTGGAAAACGCAGCAAGTCAGAATTTTTATAGCGGTTTGCTATTTTAACAAGTAATTTTTAGCAAAAAAAATCGACTTAACAATATATACATATATATATATATTTTATGATTCAATGATCGGATCTAAACCAGATTAGTGTGGGACACTACCTTTCCGATGCAAAAAGAATTGTCGAAATCGGTTGACACGGTCCAAAGTTATGCGGTAACATACATAAAAAAAATAAATATTCCGACGAACTGATAACCTCCTCCTTTTTTGAAAGTCGGTTAAAAATAAAATACAGAGCTTTGCTGTGGTTTCTGACGATACTAAGCATGACACCAGGGTGGGCAAAAACTCGGAGTTCGAGCGAGCGAGTGAGCAAACTCCTACTCAATGCCTCGCAGACAACGAGGCGCTCGCAGCTCGTACTCGTAGCAGCAATGAGGCGAGGCACGAGAAGTTTGGCTCGCTCGCCAAACGAGCGAGCGC
>NW_023482376.1:0-377 GCF_013731165.1 Rhagoletis pomonella | reverse complement strand
CAAACTCCTACTCAATGCCTCGCAGACAACGAGGCGCTCGCAGCTCGTACTCGTAGCAGCAATGAGGCGAGGCACGAGAAGTTTGGCTCGCTCGCCAAACGAGCGAGCGTTGCTTGTTTGCTCGCGCTCCTATTAAATGAGCGAGACTGTTGGGTGTTGCCTCGCTCGCAATGCGAGGCGAGTAGCTGTCTGCATACTCACTCTGCTAGGAAAGACGAGTGAGCGACGAGCGAGCGCTCCGAGTGTACTATACAACACATGCATTTTTGTGCATAAAAATGTGGGAATGTATGTCAATAGATTATGTACGAAAGTATGTTAATAATTGTATGTACATATGCATATATATATGTGAAGTATTATATTAGGGCAGCATT
>NW_023482375.1:0-1818 GCF_013731165.1 Rhagoletis pomonella | reverse complement strand
GGAGAATGGCAGTCTCTGGAATAGAGGTCCAATAAACATATTCATGGACGAATCAAGCTGGACGGGAGAGTCGGAGGAGGGGTCTACTGTCGGGAACTCTCGATAGATCTTATGTTCAGACTGTTGTACTTCTGTAGCATCTTTCAAATAGAGGTGGCCGCTATAAAACAGGCAGCCGATTGGCTACGCACCAACCTCTTGCTAACTAGGATGGTAAATATCTAATCTGATAGCCAAGCGGCTATCAAAGCGCTGGGATCGCTTATAGTACGATCGAAAAGGGTCGAGGAATGCCTGATCTCTCTCTGAAATGCCTCGGAATACTTCCAAATCAAGCTGACTTGGGTACCGGGACACAGTGACATAACTGGAAATTGCAGGGCTGATGAATTGGCTAGGCAGGGAATCCTCGAGGCCATAACCTCGGTTAGGGACGGCGTAGGAGTTCCGTTGGCAACCTCTGGCCTGCTTCTAGACAGATGGGCGCACAGTCGGCACAGCGAGCGCTGGGCGAAAATCCCGACATGCAAAGTTGCAAGGTCCTTCTGGCCGGTTGTCGACCGCGGACGATCAAGGAAGCTTCTGCAGCTGCCTAAGCGCCACCTCTCGATTCTCACAGGTGTACTGACCGGACATTGTGCTTTAGGGATCCACGCGGTTCGACTTAACATCGTCACAGATCCCTACTGCCACAGCTGTTTGGAAGATGAGGTGGAATCACCTCAGCACTTCCTCTCAGTTGCCCGGCATTCGCAAGACTAAGATTTGAGTACCTTGGTGCTCATTTCTTCAACGCTCCTGAAAAGCTATCCGGAGTGAACATCAGCTGCCTGCGGAACCTTGTTCTGAGTACCCAGCGCTTCTCTAAGTTTCTAACACAGAATATCTTAGTTGCAGTTCAAAGAACTTGTGTAATGTGGTAACAGAATGGACAATCTAATTAATGTCTAAGTGAGTCCCCCGGTCCGGGATCTGCCACAACAACCTAACCTAACCTACCCTTTATACCGTCCTTTGGTTGACAAAAAAATAGGTACGCTTGGAACACTGAAGTCGAGAAAATCGACGAAAAGGAGCGCATAACGGACGCGACAAAAACAGAAGTGATTTCAGAGTACATGTAAAAATAAACAAAACTCAGCAAATCCTGTAAGGTTTTCCTTTATTAAACATTCTTTAAATAAAGTCAAATAATGGACCGTTACAACCAACTCATTTTTGATCAGAAGCGATTTGTTGTTGATTTAATTTTGAATTAAAATCTGGTAACGGACGCGACATATCGGACGTCAGAGATTTTTCCCCCATACAATATTTTTACTAGTAACACATACTAAATTTAATTTTTTAAGTTGTTCTCTCCACCGTTTTGCGTTTTCAAAACCTCTTGTCGCCATCTGAATACAAAATTTAAAGTTATAAATCCGTTTGATTCATTTACTTGCATTTTCAGTTTACCTTTTTTGGGAAATGCCCATATGACAAAAACCGAAATAAAGCATACATGCACAGTTTCGGTTGAAACCGAAATAATGTCTAAATGCATAGTTCCCATATGCGCAATTTCGGTGCCCCTTATTAAATTTATAACTAGGGCCCAGATTTTTATGCACTAAACAATCGAAATTATGCGCATAAAATGTGCACTAAAAACTCAAAAATATTTTATTTATTAACTTTTCATATTTTATTACGAGTTTATAATTAACACGAGGATATTTTGTAATTTTTAGTGCCACGAAAAACTCAAAATTAACTAAATTTATATCTAAAATTTTAAATTATGTATTAAAAAATTAAGCGCTTAAGGTAAAAAAA
>NW_023482374.1:0-1818 GCF_013731165.1 Rhagoletis pomonella | reverse complement strand
CTTACCCTTATGTAGTTATCAATTAGTTATCGACACTGCTTTTATTTCACTTCAGGTCACTTGGAAAAAATCAGTACATTTTGGGGGTTTTCTGTTTTGAAAAACTACGCAGGACAGACCTTTAAATAACAGTACGTTCCTGCAAAAAACAGAACGGATGGTCCCCGTAGTTATGCAGCATGTATGCACATTGGTATATATTGCATGTAAGAGATCTAATTATGCACTCTAAGGGCCATTTTCTCACGTAACCTGTATTTAACTTCAAAGCTCACTTTATATTTAAAGGTTAGATTAAAAGTAAAGCTATGTCTAAAGCTAAGCATTTCTATTTTCGGTTTATGATGAGCAGCAGCGCTTCTTTTCATTCGTACGGCATGGCCAAGTCAGCGTAGACGCTGTGTTTTAATCCACTGAATTATGTCCATGTCGTTGTAAAGCTCATACACCTCATCGTTCCATTGTATAAGAGCCGCTTCAACCGACGTTTTCAGGCTAAAGGAGATCACCTTGTCTGAAACCGTTTTTGGTATCAAACGGAAAGGTCCTTCCATTCTGACGGAACTGGTGGTATTGCTCAAAGTCATTTAACACAACCGTATTAGTATCGCAGGGATACTAAATTCATACATCGCGGCATAGAGACAACTGTGTCGATCCTATTCTCACGATGCTTTTCCAATGTTTCGCGTATGGTGAATGCCTGGTCTATACTGGATTTGAGTGTTATAAACCATTTTGATATATCGAATCAGATCGTTGGCAGTGCATTTTAGTCTTTTCTAGGCCATGTACATATATATCAACATACATATCGCACACCACCTTCCAAAGGGGTCACAATTCAAAATTTGGAATTTTTGAAATTATGCGCTAAAAATATACACAGAGCTCTTATATAATAGCATTCAGCAAAAGCTGGAGCAAATTTTTATTATAATTTGTTAAAAAAAAAACCTAAGATAAAGTCGCCCTTCCCCATATGATTAGCATGTGCTACGAAATAGCTTTTCGCATTTACTGACGAACGTATTAGTTCGAGCTGTGACTCTTTTGAAGACGGTGTGCGATATGTAGATATACGTAGGTTCATAGTTTTTTTCTAACTCTCGCATGCCATATACAACTATAGCCGATTTAAGCCAAAGAACATTTGCTTTGCTTTAGTTTTTAGCCACTTACTACATTGTCGACTCTGTGCAATGCTTATGCACTCTATTTCACCTTTAGCCGTCCGGGCACTTTAGTGGTTCATGATTTAGCCATGATTTTGCCGGCCAGTCATGAAGCCAAGTCATGTCGTCAAGTTGCTCAACGTGTTGCTACGCTGGCATTACAAAGCAAATTCATGCATATTCGGACATGAATATGCATGAGTATATAATTATAGAAATATATACACACATACATATGTATATACATATGCGTGTATGTAAATATTTTTGTAAATTACCATGCTCATTTTTTAGTAAATATATACATTCATAGGTATGTACGTATGAACAAGTGCAATTGAGTAAGTTTACTTTTATATATACAGTTGTCCACAAAATAATAGGAGTGGGATATTTTAACCTGTTTTGGCTATTTGTCTTTAGTTTATTTAATGTTGCGTATTTTTTTTGTAAAAGCCTAGCTGGTAATACAACAAACACCATATAAATTTACATTTTCAAGTTTGTACAAAAATTATAAAAATTCTGCAAATTTTCACCAAAATTTCAAACTATTTAACCAGAATCTTTAGAAAATATGTTGGTATGCAGTTTTGTAGCCCATTCAATTCTAGTCTGAAGAAGTGCAAGTTTCAAGCTGCTA
>NW_023482373.1:0-1819 GCF_013731165.1 Rhagoletis pomonella | reverse complement strand
CTAGTTCGTTCTGCATCCTCTTTTCTTTAGTTCCAAACCAGTTCCCAATTCGACAGATGAGATCTGCATCCATTTTTTATACTTCCCAACCTGTTATAAATTCGTCACCTTAGATCTAAATTTCTAATCAGGCTTGTCGAAACATTTCCCTTCTAAATTAAATACGATCGGTTGAAGGAAGGACAATACAATCACAAATGTTTAAACGCATTTATTAAAAATTTATAAACCACATTAGTAGTAGTAGTAGTATTAAACTGAAGTAGTAAGTAAAAAAAAGTGCGTTCTGCTTAAAAGTAAAAATATTAGTTCACTTTGTCTTACTTGTCTAAATTTAAGCATATTGATTTTTAAGTAAATTCAGTTCTTTTTAAGCTTATATGTATATGAAGTACTTCCAAAGTTTTTGTCGTACTTAACTTAAATAAGTTATACAGTCAGTCAATAAAGTTTAGGTACAGTGAAGTTTTTACAATACCGACAATTTTTTTTTTAAATGATTTATTTTCCCTAATTTTTTATAAAAATATGGTTAATTCTACACCAAAAACCCCAAAAATCAGAGTTCCAAACCTTATGCATAATTAAAGGAAACTGCGAATTTCCATTCCAGAAAAAAGTTAAGTACTCAGTTGTTAGCCCATTCAATTTTAGTATAACAAAGTGCAAGTTTGAGGTAGCTAGGACTTACCATTGATATTTAGCAATTTTTTTTTGTTTGGTAAGTCCTAGCTTCCTCACACTTGCACTTCATTATACTAAAATTGAATGGGCTAAAAAACTTTTTCTAGAGAGCGAGAAAGTGAATTATTTTAATGAAATTTTGCAGAATTTTCTTCAATTTTGCAGAATTTTCTTAAATTTTGCACAAGGTTTGGGACTCTGGTTTTTGGGGATTTTGTTGTAGAATTGACCATATTTTTATAAAAAATTACCGAAAACTAAAATATTAAAAAAATAGTTGCCCGTATTGTAAAAAATTCGTTGTAACTAAACTTTATTGACTGACTGTATTAGCGTAGCTGTGGTGGATTGTATAAAAAAAATTAATTTGTCTTTTCTTAAAAAAAAGGTAGCTCTGGTGGCTTGCATTTTTAAATAAATTTAGTGAGAAAGTGGAAATTATTTTGACATTTTTTTTTAAATGCCTCGTTTTCTGCAACTGCATTGCCTTTCTCAATTGTCCTTCAGGATCTTGGCCTTTGTTTATGGAATCACTAAGTATAATGATTATTAATCATTTCAAAAACTATACCAGCGTGATAACCGACATATCCTTTTGAGAGGTAGCCGCACCCTTATAAAAGGAATAAGACCCAAACTTTTCAGGTAAAAATTTCAGTAGGCTGCGTCTTTATGGCCTTTTCAGTTTTATAAGTTATCATTATTTTTAAGTGGAAAACTAAAACTGAAAATTAATGATAATCTCTGCGCGAAAAAATAAAAATCGTAAAATAATCATTATTTGAAAACCCAAAAATAAAAATCAAATAATAATTATTTCCGTTTGAGCGAAAAAATAAAACTCAATAATAATTCATAAAATAATGATTAAATGCTGTTTAAATTATTTTACTCATAATGATTACCAGGGAACGGATTTTATGGAAATTGCCTTTTTTTCTTCTAAAGAAAGAGAGTATATTCGATTAAGAATGTCCACGATTTAGCTTTCCCTGATTCCATATATACACATTTGATGTTGCCTTTTTTTGCCTTTTTTAAGATATTTGCCTTTTTTTTGCCTTTTTAAGATATTTGCCTTTTTATGCCTTTTTTACCTTTAAAAAAGTGATTATAGCATTTACATTTTTTTTTT
>NW_023482372.1:0-1819 GCF_013731165.1 Rhagoletis pomonella | reverse complement strand
TAGTTGCAGCGCGAATATATACATATGTATGTACATAGCTATGTATATATGCAGAAATGTACCCAAAGCATGGATCGTTTATTTTTTATTGCATTGCTGTGCAATACTCGTAGTAATTGTACATATGTACATACATAGGTACTACATACTAAGTATGTATATATGTATGTGTGTAAATATTTTGCGAAAGTCATACAAATGTTGGTACATATGTCAGCAAAACTACCTATCTGACAGGCTTCTGCTGTATGATACCGACGAAGGCCCCAGGAAGTACTTGGTGACGGGTGGAGTACCACAGGGCTCCGTACTTGGGCCACTACTTTGGATTGTCCTCTATGATGGAATTCTGAGACTGCCGCTGCCAAGGGAGGTACAAATTATCGGATACGCCGATGATATAGCAATAACAGTAGTGGCCAAAGACCTCTACCAAGTTGAGAACATCTGCAACAGCACGGCGCAACAAATAAAGAACTGGCTCGCTGCAACGAATCTCCAACTCGCAGGGCAAAAAACCGAAGCGGTGGTGATCACAAGCCGAAAAAAAGATGGAGAGCGCTACGCTCAACATCGATGGACATAGCATCAAAACACAGCAGTCGCTGAAATACCTGGGTGTTATGATAGACTCGAGATTAAGCTACAAGGTGCACATTGATAAAGCCTGTGAAAAAGCGGCAAGAGTGACCACGGCTCTAGCAAGACTAATGGCTAACATCGGCGGACCGAGCCAAAACAGACGAGCGCTTCTAGCAAAAGTGAGCCAGTCCATACTAATGTATGCAGCACCCATCTGGGGACCCGCGTTGCAGCGCAAGACTTACGCGAAGGCGGCAAAGTCGGTGTACCGACTAATTAGCATCAGGGTGACTAGCGCCTTCCGTACTGTGTCACACGAGGCGGTCGGAGTCTTAGCGGGCATCATGCCCCCAGAAATAATGGCCATGGAGCTAAAAAGAGTCTTCGATAAGTCCCGAAACTTAGGCAGGTGCCTGACAATCGAAGAGCGAAAACAAGAGAGGGATGCAAGTCTAAATGAATGGCAAAGACACTGGGATGTGACGACAAAAGGGAGGTGGACGCACAGGCTGATCAATAACATAAAAGCGTGGGTGGAGAGGAAACACGGAGAGACCGACTTCTACGTGACACAGTTGCTGACGGGGCACGGCTGCTTTCGAGAATACCTGTTCAAATATGGGCATGATGACGGGACAGAGTGCTCATTCTGCGGTAGCGGCGACGAAAACGTACTACACGTATTTTTCCACTGCCGAAAATACGAGGCAGATCGAACAGACATAGAGCAGCTGATAAAGGAGAGCATGACGCCTGACAATATCGTGGGGCACATGATAAACTCAAAAGCGGTGTGGAGCAGAATTAAGGCGTGGTCCGCAATAGTCCTCCAGGAGCTAAGAGCGAAAGAACGACAGCGCAGTAGCGAAAAGAGAAGACTGAACGAGAGATAAGCCAGAAAAGCGTGTGTGAAGAGCCAATTGGCAAAGCTACGCCTTGCGACGTAATACCTAACGGCGGTCCCGCAAGGCGAAACACAAGGCTTCAGACGTCGGAGTTAAGGGTTTAGTACGTAGGCGCGCTGTCTCGCAAGTCCTGAATTATGTGATAACATAGTCTGGGCGTGGTCCCGAATGAGGTGCACCCTTAGCGGACAGGATGACGAATCGTGCATAACATCTTTGGAAGATTCCCCCTCCGTTGAAAAACAACGTCCCGAACAGACAAAAAATGTCAGCAAAAATGTGGGTATCATATGGGAATTCATTGAGTCTTTTACAAATTTTTATTAACTCTC
>NW_023482371.1:0-1819 GCF_013731165.1 Rhagoletis pomonella | reverse complement strand
TGGCAATTAATCTGTTTCTATTCTGTCCTCCACAGCAGTCTGAATACAGAATAACATCCGTTACTGATTCGGGTAAATTGTTCAGCATTTTTATTAAAGTGGTTCCAATTTCCTCTGACCCACGGTGACCATGGTTTTCATCCCACAGGAAACAATATCCAGCTCCACTAGCTAAATCGTAAAATGTGTTGTTGTATGTGACGAACTTTCGACTGTAATACAAGGTGCTTACATTGCTACATGGTGTCAATAGCACTGATTGTAAGTCAAAAGTAAATACTTTTATATTGCTGTTATTTTTAGATAACTCCTTGTCAGCATCTTTGTGGAGTCTAGCCTGGGCTTTATTTGCTAAGTGTTCATCATATGATTTCTGTATTGAAGCCTTGTCCTCTGTATTTTTGAACATTTCGCATGTTGAGCATGTGTCCTTTTTTGGATGATGGAATGAATAATTGTAGTTATTACAAAATATGTGGCGATACATATGTTGTTTAACTGAGAGGTCTGGGTGGCGTTCTTTAAATAAGTTATACATTTTTGTAATTGTTAGGTCTGAGCTCAGATAAAGGCGTTGGGACTTTGCTCGAGTATAGTGGCTTTCTACTGCTGGAAATGACTCTATGTGCTCTTTAATAAGAGTTGCTATCTCCGCGTCTACTTTTCTTTGCATTCCGTGTTTACCCCTCATGTCAACAAATTCTCTTTGATTCTTTTTTTGGCTAATACAGATATCGCGCAGTCTGACACGTGTAAAGTATTTAAAAATAACTTTTTACATACCTGTTTGTCATTTAGAAAGTATTTTAGAGTGTTCGACCGCCGTGATTCTCTCGTTAATGTCCTCTTGCACTTCTCCACTTTTATGTTATTACTAAGGAATAGACGTTGCTTGCAGTAATCGCCCAAACTCCAATAGTCTGCATTGATTTTTTTACGATCTTCTTCAGAGAAGTGTTCTGGACATTTGTGATGACAGCTGCAATCAGCGGGCTTCGGTAAACGTTCCTTAATTACTTTACCACTCTTTGTAACATAAGCCTTTCCTTGACTCCTGTCACTCTTTCTTTTGTTCTGCATCCAAAGCTGGCTCTTACGCTATTGAATACAACAAATCCATAATTGTAGGAGACATCTTCTTAAATTACCTTTTAATTAACTCACCTTTCTTTTTCGTGTTACTGTCAATTCTACATTTTCATCATTGCTTTCTTCCGCGATTTCGCAGAGCACTTCATGTTGCTTTACCGAAGTTTTTTCAATTTTCCGTTCGAGATTATCCTCCTCTTCATCCGTTTCTGGAATATAATAATCTGACGATCCTGCTGAAAACTCTTCTCCATCCTCTTCGTCATTTTCCGATATATTTGAATCCACTGGTTCCAAAGATAATCCAACAGAGTTTGGAGCAAGTTTCACACATAGGGCTCCTGTTGATTCCGTCGCAAATTCTGTTGACAATTAATATACCTAAATATTCTTTCCTGCAATTTAAGATAGCAGATACTCACCAGAGCTTGACAAATCCATGATTAAATGAATGATTGGGAACGAATGAACGACTAAATGATTATGAACGAGCGAATTTCAACAACGAACTGAAATCCTAAATTGCACAAATTATTTCTATTGCATTTACATACATGATAAAACAACGTAAGCATTGCATAGGCTACTTTTGTTTTTTGTAATTTTAAAACACATGTTAATTGTTCTGAGAATATAACGGCCTATAAGATTCATACAACTGAACAAATTGAAAATATTTGTTGTGTAATGCGATAAAAGCATACAATTTGCAACCCTATAAATCACCTTG
>NW_023482370.1:0-1819 GCF_013731165.1 Rhagoletis pomonella | reverse complement strand
TAGTTCACAGAGAAAATGCGCCTTCTCAGTTATAAACGTTCTCTGGTGTGGTGTATTTGGCCGACTGCACCCCAAAATTTCTGTCAGAAATTAGTTCACACAGAATATGCGCCTTCTCTTTCATAGACGTTCTCTGGTTTATAACTGAGAAGGCGCATTTTCTCTGTGAACTAATTTCTGCCAGAAATTTTGGGGTGCAGTCGGCCAAATACACCACACCTCGACGAGTGCACCACTCGACCGACGGTGTCGGTAGAGAAGTGTCGGCTGCCACCATACCAAAAATTTTTCCGTCCCACCACACTTCGAGCAGTTCAAAGCAAAATGAAAAAATAAGAACGAAAAAGGAAAGAGGAACAGAAATATAATAAGCATAGGCAGAGGGGATGCTTGCGGAGGCAGGCGCGTGCTTGTGTCGGATCAAAACAAACTGTAAAATAAAAATGGTAGTCGGAACGACAAGTGTACAAAAGAAGCGGGGAAACGGGGAAAGGAGCGGGCTTTTGTACATTTGTTTGTTTGCCGAAAATATGATATTTGCGTGAAATCGATTTGCTGGTTGCAAATTCATTTTTGCAAACATGTATGAATTTTTCTGTTTCAGCAAAACATGTATGCATTTTTCTATTTCAGCTAAGTTGATAAGATTTTCTGAGGGAAATAAGATTTTCTGAGGGAATATTTTCCACAATCCATACGTACATACATATATCTATCCACATATATATATATACGTACATACATATTATCTATATATTGGAGCATTTCATGAAATTTCATCTATGTATACATGCGCAATAGGCTGGCTCTTTATAAGTTTCGTGATACATATGTATATACATACATACATAAATATGTACAAACGCGTATCGTGTGAGAATTTGTCTTCATATGAGAAGGCATATTCGTAATTCGTGTCCAACCTAAAGTTGTAGAAAAACAATTTTAATTTGTTTCATTTCAGGATTTATGTTTGTTATATTTCTTATTTTCTTTTAGATTTTTAAAATCTGAATTTATCTGTATGTACATAGTTTAAGAACTTATATTAAAAAATAAAATAAAAATATTACCTAAAATAACTTAAATTTGTCAACATAATTGTATGTATATTACATAAGTAAGTATATTTTTACAACGCTTTTATTTGTACATCAATTTTTTAGCAACAGGAAATTTTTTAGCAACAGGAAATTCCCAAATGCCCAAATAGTTTTGGAGTCAAATGAAAATGCATTTTCTACGCATACGTATGTACATGCTCCATTAATTGATAACGTTTTTGCATGCATATATATGTATATGCATATTACTGCCAAAAAAACTACGAACATGCATATAAATGTACATATGTACAAATCACGGCAGCATACATACATATATATGCACATAATTACACGTATACTCAAATACAACAATAACTATTTCATTCATAAACGCATTTGCATATTTCTCAAGGCCAAGTAAATTCATTCATAAAAACAACCGCAGCACATAAAAACAAGCGCAACTTTGTCAATCCGACACAAAAATTCTAAAATCTTAAAATGAAGAAATCTCGGCCAGCCAAGTGAAAATTGGCAATTATTTCTCTATATCCAGTAAAATAAGTTATCTCGAATCTTGGCAATTTTTGGTAATTTTTGGTAGTTTTTGACAAAACACTCTATTTCTCTGTTCCATACCAATATTTCAATCATTAACTAGTATTTTAAAGTGTCATTTTAATAAACATTAAATAAAAGTGTATGTTTTGTGCAGCAAAATACATTCATTTTTTTTTAATAAAATCAAAACTTGTAAAATCACAAACATATGT
>NW_023482369.1:0-1819 GCF_013731165.1 Rhagoletis pomonella | reverse complement strand
GCCATTAACCGGCTCAGTTGCTCGACATTAACATCAGTGTTGGTCCGTCTACTTGCTTGAGCACCCGAACCTCCAGCTTCCGAGTCGCTAGATCGCTCACTCTCTACAGGGTCAACGCTGCCCTCAGCACCCGCCGGATTGGTTTGGGACATCTGTAAAATCTCGTCAAATTTCTTAGAAAAACTCAGGGAATCTTCAGATTGGTTTGCTGAAATTCGTCTTGAAGTGGACACACTAGCTTCGTGCTCAATTCCTCCTTCGAGGGAACTAAAAACCGACTCTGTCTTGACGCACGTAAAGTAAACGAAAGAACAGTTAAAGATGCCTATCCGCTGCCACATATTGACGGAATACTTAGTCGGCTGCAGAACACGAGATATATCTCAGCCATAGATTTAAAGGACGCATTCTGGCAGATTCCGCTGGAGCAGAAATCGAGAGAAAAGACAGCTTTTACTGTGCCAGGAAGACCCCTCTACCAATTTACGGTGATGCCATTCAGACTGTGTAATGCGGCACAAAGAATGTGCCGTTTGATGGACAAGGTTATACCCGCTGCGTTGCGTGAATGTGTGTTTGTGTACCTTGATGATTTGTTAGTATGTTCTGAAAGTTTTTCGTCTCATATGCAAGAAAAGGTCGCTCGGTGTCTACGGGAAGCAAAATTAACGATAAATGTAGAGAAGAGTAAGTTCTGTTATAAAGAGGTTCGATATCTTGGGTACGTAGTAGGTGACGGCTGTATTCGGACGGATGCCAACAAGGTAGCAGCTGTGAGAGACTTTCCAGAACCGAAAACGCCGAAACAGTTACGACGGTTCCTGGGCATGTCAGGCTGGTACCGACGTTTCATACAGGACTACGCGACCATTGCAGCTCCGCTGCACGACTGCCTCACCAAAGAAAAAATCAAAAAATTTACTATGACTGACGATGCCAAAAGGTCGTTTGACCAACTGAAACAAAGCTTAATATCGGCACCCGTACTTACACATCCGGATTTCAACAGACACTTTTACATTCAATGCGACGTATCGACAGACGGAGTGGGCGGGGTATTGTTCCAACTTGATGACGACCATAACGAGAGACCTATCGCTTATATCTCAGCGAAACTTAATAAAGCTCAAAGAAATTATAGTATAACAGAACTAGAGTGTTATGCCGCTGTACTTAGCGTAAAAAGGTTCAGGCCATATGTGGAAGGCTTACCATTTACGATCATAACCGATCACGCAAGCCTCAAAGGGCTTATGAACCAGAAAGATCTATCTGGTAGACTCGCGCGATGGAGCCTTAAACTCCAAAGCTTCGACTTTAAAATGGAGCACCGCAAGGGGTCGCAAAATGTTGTACCCGACACCCTTTCTCGAATGGACATGGAAGAAATAAGACCTAGTGAAAGAATAATTGACATATGTTTAAATTCGCCATGCTTTGAAACGGATGAATATAATGAACTAAAAAGGACGGTGACTGAAAACAAGGACAGACTACCTGACTTATGCTTATCTGACGGATACGTGTACAAACGGATACTGTTTGACAGGGGGGACGGGCTTCAAGCGGACCAAGCCTGGAAGCTTTGGGTTCCGTCGGAACTACGACCGGGGCTGGTAGAGTCATCTCACAGCTCACCTTCTGCAGGTCACGGCGGCATCCATAAAACTTTGTCACGAATTCGCGAAAAATACTATTGGCCAGGAATGGTGACAGATGTATGTGCTTACATAAAAGAGTGCGAAGTCTGTAAGTCTAACAAAACTCAAAATGTTTTTCATAAACCTCTAATGGGCAAGCAGCGTGTAACCGAGCGTCC
>NW_023482368.1:0-1820 GCF_013731165.1 Rhagoletis pomonella | reverse complement strand
CATGTCTTATCCACACATTTGTTAGTTTTATAAAGAAAAAATTTTTTGCTCTGAGGTTCAGTTTCCCATGGAACCTCCCGTATAAAAAACACTTCAACTGTACTTAAATTTTGTTTTTTTCAATTTGAATAGGAATGATTAATTTGCCGTTTTAAATGGATTCATCAGACGTCTAATATGTACATATGTATGTACGTATTAGGGATGTTGCAAATGTGGAATTTTAGACATCCGCGGATGCGAATGCGGATGCGAATATCTAACAGCTAACATCCGCGGATGCGAATGCGGATGGCAAGTATTTTTAAGAAACAATTAGAATCTAGCATAATGGCGATATCGTTGTTTAAACAGCGCTTACAAGCCAAACCATATGTGTCAGGTTTTTCCAAAGCTTTTTAAAAAAATTCTTCATTCTCATTCCTTTGGCTGTTTCGAATTTTGAGAATTTCGTTGCCTTAATATAGAAAGGCCCTAACTCATATAGTCGCTGAAATACAAAAATCCGTAACTAAGTAAAAATTCAAAATTCCCTTTTGATTGATTATAATGCATTTCATCGAATTCTAAGTCCCCACATCATTTTAAGCAATACAAGTTTTTTGTTAGTTACGGCTTTTTTGTATTTCAGCGACTATATGAGTTAGGGCCTTTCTATATTAAGGTAACGATTTGTAACTTCATCAGCGTTTTTCGATTTAATTTCGGTAATTCATTTTTAATGCTTTCTTCTGCGACTGGTTTGAAAAATTTGTGCTTATAGCGAGCTAAATAGGTGGATATGAAAAATAAATTATTGGGAGGTTCCATGGGAAAGTGTACCTTAGTGCAAAAATTATTTTCTTTATAAAACTAACAAACGTGTGGATAAGACATTTGTAAAAATTTTGAACCAACCAAAAAATAACAATATAAAGCTTTAAATGCATTTTTATTACCTTTTTTACGTTTTGAAATCAAGTTCTAAGTAAATTTTTTGATTGAGTCTAATGGGTCGATTATCGATAGCAATCGAACTTCAGTTGCGTTGCTAGTTGCCAAAACGATATTACAGATAGCAACTGGCAACTTTCAACTGACAACTGCAGTTGCTACAAAGTGTGTATACAGGCGACTACATTTTTGTGGTTGCTAGGAATGTTTTTGGAGCGTATTTAGGAGCAAAAATTGAAAAGTGTGTCATATATTTCACTTTTTAATAATTTGAACGATACTAACATTTTGCAATGCAGTTTGCTTTTACAGAATATGGTAAAAATAACAAAGCAATAACTTGAAATTTTAATTCCTGAGGAGTACGCCCTTTGGCGTAACAAAAGCGAACACTGATTGCAAATTGTTTCCTTTATCGACTGAAGCACCTCTTTTAAAACTCTCGACACACCAAGTTTTCCAAATTGAAGTCATTGCCTTGGCACTTCCTTCTGCGAAAAAAAGAAGAGGGGCGCAAGCTTTTATGATCGGAGGTATTGAAGTTGAACGAAGAGGTGTGCTTTGAAAATGAACACAAAACGATAATAAAAGAAAAACCTTGAAAGCATTAACTTTTGCTTACAGTGCACGCGGTAGCTCTAGAGGATTGGATTTATCCTTTAAATGTCGCCTGATTGAGGCCGCGTTCATGCACTTCTCTTCCTATAAAATAAATAATAAATGTGATGAAGTTAGCTTTATTGCTGTCTTTTCTTTAAAACTCTTTATTTTAATAATTTAATTTTACTCGCACAGCTTGTTTACAGCCGCTTGCTGGTTGTCGCACTGTCAAATTTCGATTATCGATAACTCTACAGCAACTGACGATAGTTGCCATTCGTAATACA
>NW_023482367.1:0-1820 GCF_013731165.1 Rhagoletis pomonella | reverse complement strand
TGAATAACATGGCGATCCGGAACAGGGCAGAGGAGTTAACATTAGGTTCACAATGAAAAACATTAAGTTAACATCTCGCCACAAACGCACATCGGGATCAGCGTTGCCGCGAGCTTGAAAAAAAGTATCAGTTGCCAAGCATAAAAAGTACCAAAAGCAAACAAAACTGTTATTTGTTAAACTTTTATTTAACAAGCAAATAATAAAAAAATTTATAATAAAATCCATAGTTTAAAAAAAAAAATTATATTACTTGTTTTACCAAAACCAGAGAATCTGTATGCTTATTTGTATAATGAAAAACCAAATTATAGGGCCCCTAAACCATACAAAAGCATTGCGCAGCCCGAGACTTGTACAAGTAAATATGTGCAAGAAATATGAATGTGCGTTGCATATTTTGATAGCTTCAACTTTAAAGAGCAAAAAAAGAATATTAAAAAAAATTAATTTTTTTTCAACGCTCTTATATATGTATATTTTCAGCATCTACCGTGCTTCTTAAAGTGTGTCCGCGGAACCCAAGGGTTCCGTAGAAAAGTCACCGGGGTTCCGCGAAATTAATTTTTGTATGAATAAGCACGACAGTCAGTTTGAGTTGCACACAGAAAGAAAAGTTCTATAAACAGCTTGACCAAGACGCAATTATGTATTTTCAAGTATACATAAGTACTCGTAGTTGGTATGTATGATTGCAGTACGGAGTGCCATTCCTACATAAGAGCGTGAGCTTGCGCTTGCCAGCTTGTCAGCTTGTTTTTTACAAGCTTTTATTTAACTTGGTCATCCCGCGCAAATCGCGGAGATTTCCAATCGATTTTCAGCATAGTTCCAATCACGATGACAATGCAATTTAAAATATAAATGAATTCCCTATATGGTCCAGGGGTCTTGATTCAAAGGCGGTCAAAAAATAGTAAGATTTATGGCTAACGGAGCGTAATTTGCCAAAGAACGTAAAACCACTATAAAATTGTTAAAGCTGCCGGCGGTAGTGTAGCAAAGCTAGTTGTGGCAAATTCTAGATATCAACCTAGTCTAGATATGAACCTCGTTGTAGGCATCATATCAAGGGGATACAATTAGAAGACTCCAGATGTCGCCCCGCCAGAACAAGTTAAATATTGCGCCTAAATATATGCACCATTTACATACGCTACAGCGGAAATGGACGACACGCCATTTCTTTAAATGAAATTAACTGCTGCTATATGTACATATGTATGTTTATACAAAACGTAAGCAATCAACATTTTGTTTGCATAGTCTTCTGTTCTCTTTCATTGCAATTTGATTTATTTTAATATCTATTGCAAAATTTTGTACATAAAATAAAATAACACTTTTTAATATACAACGCTTTTATAAATGGACTAAAAATTAGAAAATAATATTTCTTAGCCCCATAGAATTTGTATAGATAACTTTTGATTTTGAAATTTTAGCAGAAGTCATTATACATCATTTATGAGATTGAAAATGAAAAGCCGCTTAAAATCGATCTCAAATTTGTACTTTCTCTGTATAAATTTTAGGTCTATGCTATGTAGTTTAACTCCCTGCTGTGGAACCTCGTGCTTAACGAATTCCTGCTCCGCACATCGAAAGCCGCTATGGTCGTTGCCTATGCGGATGGCCATGCGGATTAGTCATTTTGGTCGTGGGGAAATTCCTCTCCACGGCCAGCGAGATTCTACAATCTGCAATCAACGATCTTGCGGGTGGGCAGAAAGATACGGTCTGGGGGTTAACCCCTCCAAAACCGAACTTGTTCTGTTCACCAAGCGTTATAAAGTAGACAAATTTCAAATCCGTCCTCA
>NW_023482366.1:0-1820 GCF_013731165.1 Rhagoletis pomonella | reverse complement strand
AGTAGGAAGACTAACGGACATTAACGCGCTGGTCACCGGAGCTATTTTGTTTTGCAATTTTGAGAAAAAATAAAATGAATGAGTGATACGTGCATACGTATCTGCATAGGCATACATATAAATGCCTATGTGCATACACGGATACATACATGCGTACATGTATTAGTATGCGCGGTAAATTTTAATGTTCCGCCGGACAGTGAACTTTCGTTAAGTTTCCCCTTAACATCAGTTACTGTCCGGCGGTCCAATTTAAGGTCCCGTAAACCTTTTTAATCACTTCGGTTTAGAAGATCAACGCGAGCGCAGCAGCTACCAGGCCACTCCCGTCCACAGGTATCCAAATATTTTAGTATTCCACACTATATATATATATATTTATATTGAAATAAAACGACTCTTTATTGAATTCATCATTAACACCGAAATATCTTGGTTCTATTTATTTCTTTCGGTTATATTTGCACCGGAGCGTAATCCCCAAGCGCCCCCGTGTAAACATTTGGTCCACTCGGAGCCGTCCAACTTAACACAAAATATTGCCAGCGCCAATTTTGGGACCGTGCGATAATTGGAATACCGAAACAATAGAAATACAGTCCACCGTCTTTTGCAAATCGAGTTTGCCATAACCAAATTGGGTCTGCCATAACAAGGAATTATACCAGGACACCACGTCTGCGCCACAAATTTTAAAGTTTTTCGTCACCAACCAACACTTTTCCAGAATTTAACTCCTCATATACCGCCACAACTCAACATTAAAACTAACCAGTAGCAAGGTACGTGGTTATATTCAGTGCACTTTACCACGATATAAACATATTTTGTGAAAAAAATAGCCTGCGTCAAATCACCAAATATAAATATTCGCGAGTGCATAAGATAGCCTTATAAGCAGTGACTTTGTGAAAGCATCATTTTCGTGATATTGTAGTCAAGTGATTCTCCACATTCGAGTGGCAACAGCTAGTATTAGTTTGACGTGTACACACACACACACACACACGGCAGTGAAAAGTGTTTTATCCATTTTAAATTTAGTTCCAACATCAGTTTTTTGATTTCCGACGTTATTGCTATCGTCATTAAATTAAACTCAATTTTACATTAGTTTTACAGAAGTAGTCAATTTGCTGCACTAACCTCTTCACGATTCACTTGTAATTGGTTTGTGAACACATAACCTCACTTTTGCAATTTGCATGTTAATTGGCCTTTTTAATTCAAAGTAATCGCCGGAGTTTTTTCACAACTAGCCTTTGATTTACGTTAAGTACTTTCACAAAGTAACTTTGTTTGCATCTTTGCACTATTGTTTTTTTGATTTGCACACTTTTTTATTATTTTATAAGGACGTTGCAGGTCCGTAGAAATATATATCTACACGTATATATCTGCACAGTTGGATGGCGAGTTTATAAGCATACACGTACATACGTATCAAATTTATATCCATAAACCTTTGCTGAAAAAAAAAATAAAGAATTGCAAAAATAACAAATATTTGTATTTGTCAATGTTATTGTGGCTTGTTAACATTTTATTTTTAATATTTTTATTGAGCTTTGTACCACGATTGTTTATTAGGAAAAATTGAAAAAGCAACAAAGTGTAAGCGGTAGAAGTTATAGCACTATTTCGGAGATCACCACATCTCCTCATCAGACTTCTTTTTTCTCGACTGCAGCAGGGATCGAACCTGCGTATTCGATGTTCAAAGTCAGAAGCGTTAACCACTGAGCTATGTACATCCCGTAAACTGTTGTTGCTAATTGCGCTTGCAGACAATCGTTTACCCATGCGTGCATATCATGTCT
>NW_023482365.1:0-1820 GCF_013731165.1 Rhagoletis pomonella | reverse complement strand
GTGGGCGTGGCTACGCCCATTTTCCGAAAATTTATAATATTCTTATTGTTCGTCTAAAACTTATTATAAATAACAATTTTGGGTGAATAATCTCCAGTAGTTACTAAAATATCGCAGTTTTCGTATTTTTGAAAATTACCGTTATATGGGAAGTAGGCGTGGTTACAGTCCGATTTCGCCCATTTTCAATACCAACCTACCTTGGATAAATGGAAACCTACATACAAAATTTCGTTGAGATATCTCTATTTTTGCTCGAGTTATCGTGTACACGGACAGACGGACAGACGGACGGACAGACAGACATGGCTTAATCGATTTCTCTTTTCATTCTGATCATTTATGTATACATTTGTCTACATCTATCTCGATTCGTTTTGGCTGTTACAAACAACCGTTATGTGAACCAAATTAATATACCCTTGTGCACAAGTGCGCTCGGGTATAAAAATGTCCCTTATAAAATATAATGAAAACCTTCGCCAGTTTGTTTCGCACCCCACTTAAGGGTTTCTATTTAGTCGGTAATCTTTGTACAATCTATAAAGCACAAGGGAAAGTTGTGTCCAGGATCATGTTGCACGCTGAGTTTCCAGTTCCACTGAAAGAGAACAATAAACCCCTGCTTCACAGTGGTTCAAAACTGGTATTTAGTGTTCTTAATTCACTGGAGGCTTCATTTTTCACTTAATTTGATTAATTTTTATTATTCTTTTATGAAAGTTTACAATATTTGCAAGAGACCAGTTGAGCCTGATTTGAAAATTTTTATTTGATCATATTAAATTTTTTTGTACTAAATGCAGAAAAAGTAGCAATTTTGAAGAAAATATATTCTTCTGTTCCAGTTAATAAATGTTACATAACAAAAACTAGTTGAAAACAATTGTATGGTTCTCTCAAAACGAAAAAAATTACACACAAAAAAAATTCTAAATGTTATAAAAAAATGTTCACGAAAATAAATACTTTTTTTGGTTTTTAGTAAAAATTGGTTGAAAGATGAAGGCTAATTTTGAACTTATGTGTGCTGGCTTCGTCATGCAGTGTGAATTATGGTAAACGCATTATGGTAGCAAAGGATGGCGAAGTCCTTGAAAAGGATTTGGCTTAATTTTTCTCTACAGCAGGGGGGCTTGTACAATTAAATATTATAATTAACTGGTAAGTATATTATTTAAATTACGATATGGGTAAGGTACTTTTATCATACAAGTTGTATATACGTATTCACAAATCATTTTGAAAATAAATGTCCTTTATTTTACGTTGGTTAATATGGTCACCGTACTTATACGTCACAACTTTTAAAAAATATTCAGCGGGACAATTTTCTCAAAATCGGTACTTTCCGCCAAATACGGTACGAATGGTCACCGTACCTACATATACATATATGGTTATTTATGTACATATGTATATTACATTGCATATAGTACAAAAACATAGGGGCAAAAATGAGTACAACAAACACGCATACATTCATCTACGTATGTATATATCCTAGGCGACAAATGAAAGTGTACACCTGGTTCTAATATAATATTCACAATCAAGGTTTCACACTTTATATAAAATTCACAAAAATTCAAAAAATTGTAATCATTATTTTCATGCTTTTATTCAGAATTTATAGAAAATTTTGGAGACTACTTTTACGGTTTTGTTTTTTATGTACTGCGTACTCGAAATTGCGTACTAGAAATTCTGAATAAAAAGTTGAGAAATTTGATGAAATTTTTTTGAATTTTTGTGAACTTTATATAAAGTGTAAAACTTTGATTTATATGGTTTATATTGTAGAATGAACTATATTTTCA
>NW_023482364.1:0-1821 GCF_013731165.1 Rhagoletis pomonella | reverse complement strand
TTTATGCACTGGCCGGGGGCGCTAGTCTGTATACTACCTTCCCCGAGTGTGGGACTCCCACCGAAGCGTGTTGGGCTACCCACTAAAACCCAAACTCCCACCGCCCGCGCAAGAATCCCGCATCTGGCACCGCAATTATGCATGTCTTCAGATGCAGGAGCGCGCTGTTAGAGCCTTGGGGCTGCTCTTTGGTAGGGGCGTTTCATTCGGGTGTCCTCAGTAGACAACCGTCCTCTCGTTTGCAGCGGAGTACGAATTTCACGTATCTCGCAACTGCTTCCCACTTTTCTGCGCTGGAAATCATTATACCAACTATGTTGTCCGGAGTAATGTCTCCGTGTCTTTCTTCCAACATTCTGCGCGAAATCAAGAAGTGTTCGCAGGTGAAGAATGTGTGGTACACGTTATCTTCGACGTTTCCACAGTAGTGACAGAACGGTGAGTCCACCCTTCCCATTCTATGAAGATATTCTCGGAAGTAACCATGACCGGTGAGGAATTGCGTCAGGTAGAAATCGACTTCTCCATGTGGTCTGTTCAGCCATGTTTGAAGGTCGGCTATCAGGGAGTGTGTCCATCGACCTTTTGTGCTCGCGTTCCAGTTTTGTTGCCACTGCTGGATCAGTTGCTCGCGCGACCATGTCGCGGCAGCTGCTCGACCTATCTCGGCACTGAGATTGTAAATCTCTTTTCGCTCGTAAGCAAGTAGCTCAATTGGCATGACGCCAGAAATAACTAGAACCGCGTCCGCGGACACTGTACGGTATGCAGAAGCAATGCGTAGTGCCCCTCTGCGCTGTACCGAAGACATTTGAATCCGGTATTTTTTGACTTTCAATGCGTCAGCCCATATTTCTGCCCCGTACAGGAGCACTGATTGGACCACTGTCATCATAAACTTCCTGCAGCATGGCTTCGGGCCGCCCACGTTCGCCATCAGCCGGCTTAGAGCCGCCGTGCTCTGCGCAGCTTTTTCACATACTCCATGGATGTGTTCCCAGAATGTGAGTTTGCTGTCAAGCTTCACGCCTAGGTATTTTGTAGACCTAGAAGTCGTCACGAGTTGAGGTCCGACCATTATATTTATAATTGTTGAGATCCGTTTCCTGGTGAGGAGCACGATCTCCGTTTTGGCTGTAGCCAATTGCAGACCGTGATCTCTCATCCATCCACTGACGTTGCGCATGACCTGGTTTAGCTTGAGCTGTGCTAGCTGGACATTTCTTGCTGTTATGACGGCTGCCACGTCGTCCGCGAAGGCGACAAGGAAGGCGCTCTCCGGCATTTCGTGCGCAACAGACTGTCATACGTGGCGTTCCAGAGGTCCGGGCCACGCACAGACCCCTGTGCCGCTCCGCCGGTTATACGTCTCTTTCTCTGACCTCGTGTTGTGTCGTACAAAAGCCAACGGTCTCTGAGGTAGTCCCGGATCATGTCTAGCAAGTATGTTGGAACCTTGAATGACCGTTCAAAGGCCTCCAGCAGGGTGCAATGAACTGCTTACGAGTAGACTTAATGGCTTCATAACACGAATAAGCGAAAGCCAAGGACGATTTGTGCGATTATGTTGATATTCTCACACACATTTAGGAAAAATAAATGTGGTAGATAGAATAAAATACAACAAAAAAAATAAGATTAAATCAAATTAAACATAAAATAAAATAAAATAAAATAAAATTAAATAAAATAAACTAAAATAAAATAAAATAAAATAAAATAAAATAAAATAAAATAAAATAAAATAAAATAAAATAAAATAAAATAAAATAAAATAAAATAAAATAAAATAAAATAAAATAAAATAAAATAAAATAAAAT
>NW_023482363.1:0-1821 GCF_013731165.1 Rhagoletis pomonella | reverse complement strand
CATCCGCCCATAGTAAAACCATGGAAACCAAAAGTGAAAAGTGAACCCGTTCGGAAAAAATGAAACTCATGATAAGGCTGAATATGACTGCTAAAAATACGTAAAGCTTTCATTTAGAAATTAAAAAGGCAAAACAAGTTCCAAATATTTTGGATTACAAGTAAAACAAAAAACCATTTTGGAAAACTTCACACTTCATTGGGTTTACGAATCTCAACAAGATTAGATCGCTAAACAACGCTACCTTGACGGGAAAAACTCAAGCATTTAGAACCTGCTGGCTTGGGAATGGGAAACGCAACTCGCTGATCCAGACCGATTAGATAAATATAGTTCATTATAGGCAGGCCAGTTATCGAGAATCAATCAACATCTTTGTGAACTCTCACCACTTGAATTCCATCATCGGGGACCAAAACCACTCATCGCAGGGCTCAAGTTGCTTCGTGAGGCCCGCGATACTTTGACACAACTCCATTTCGGATATTGTAGCAGCTTAAACTGTTCACTCCAATTTGAAAAACATGTGCCGACGACACTAACCACCTACTCACATGGCCACTTACATCAGACCATCTAACATGCCTGTTCCTACGGCCCAAGCCTATCGGATCTGAGCCTGTCGTTAGTTGAGAATGAAGACAACAGTGTTTAATAAATTGCCACAACAAAATAACAGTGAACGATTTTCGTTCGATTTTCCTATTAATTTTTATGTTATTTTCTGCAGTGGAAAATTTCCAAGTATTTAATCACAAAATTCATAAGTTGTCTAGGTCCAAATTCTGGTATATAAAAATAAACTAGAAGGAAATCGGGTGTATTCGAAAAATTCAGTTTTCAAAAAAAAACCCTCTAAAAATATCTAAAAATAAACCGGTTGAAACCGGTTTAGAAAAACCAAGTCAATCACCCTAGTACACACATATGAGCATACAAACAAAGCCATTACACAGTTGGCTCTAACAGAGTGTACTGCACACAAACCACAGTAATAAATTGGACTTAAGCAAAGTTGAATGCACGTAAATTTTCTTATAATTACGGAAAACTTGCTCAACTGTCAGATTTTAATTACAAACGATGTAGGCCTTAATCCTCTTTTAAGGTAGGAAAGTGATTAGATACAATTGTTACACTAAATGGCTGTGTATAGTCATATGTAAGTATATGTGCATATATTTATGCGTATCCAGTATAAATATGTATGTATATGTACATATTTTCCAAGCGTCAAAATGCTTAAATCGGTTTTTCTCGATTCAGGTTTTTCGACTTAGGCGTTTATTGCTTATGAACACATATAAAGAAGTCAAAGAGCCAGCAAGTGCTAAGTAAGATGTAAATCAGTCCTGGGAGCCACTTAAGCCATCTTTGGTTTAGCTGATCAAATCATCCATTCTGCCCTAGGGTTACACCTACATTTGGCAATAAAAAAGTTTTTTTTTTAAGTTCTACTGGAATAATCACAGTGCTTTCTTAGGAATGTTTCGTGATGAAATGTGGGACTTTGAAGCAAAAATAATAATTATTTCCAAGACAAAAGTAACGTAAGCGACATTTTTTTCCAAATTTTTTTTTATGCAGAAATGCATCTAGATGAACCAGAAATATTTCATTCATGATTCAAAAAAATAAATCGAAAAAAAAGTCGCTTACGTTATTTTGGCGGTTAGGGCCCGATATGATGAAAAATTAAAAAAAAAAAAATACGAAATTACCTTCGATTCCAAATACCACCTTAGCAAAAGTTTAATAATTTTTCGGGAGCTGTAATTAACTGACATTGGGGTAGTACCTTAGGGTGGTAGCAACTGAGGT
>NW_023482362.1:0-1821 GCF_013731165.1 Rhagoletis pomonella | reverse complement strand
AATATCGATATGGTATCGTATCGTATCGTCCATATTAACAAGAGCCCTAAGAGCTCTATTACGAGCATTTGTTTTCGGCGGACGTATAGCACTTGCGGTGAAAAATAAAACATATATCGCACACCTAGATCTAACTCAAAATTCAGAGAGGGAAATTTAACTGCTTGTGCATCGTACATATTCAAAGTATTAATACAAAAAGAGGTGTAACATTAGTTTTTTAGTTAATGCATATAATCATGAAAAAAATATTCCCATTGATCGGATGTAAGTCCTATGAATTGATTTAAATCTTTCAAATCACGTTGATACCATGTGGTTGATTAACTGAAAGTAATTTGAAGGTGAAATTCTTGATTATGATATCATATTTCACGCTGGAAAATGCTGAGGCATGAATAAAACGTCTAAAGGGTTTAACGAATTAGTGCACTCGAAGGTATCGAGCCTTAAACCCAATTTAAGATGTGCTATTTAAGTAGAGATTATTATTGACATCAAAAATTCATCTTCAGATCAAACACTTCATCTGCACATAAATGGCCAATATTGGCTATTTAAATATGAGATATGCAACACTGTGTTTGTGCCAAATAACCAACATTAATATATCGGTTGTTTTATCAATCTTGCCAAACAACAATCAACTGTTCAGCAAATGCATCAATAATTTCAAGGAACAAGCAACAGTGTTTCCACTTGTTTGACATATTTAAATAAAGTTAGTCTTCAAACCAACGAAAGCTAGATGGCATTTAAATAACAATCCAAAATTAAACTTAAGTGCCGTTTAAATATTCATCTGAAATTGGTCCTTAGTATTTACTAACAAAACAGAGAAAACCACCAAATGTACACTTTAAGACAAAGTAGATAATTTTGGTGTAGAGAGCATTTCTTCCGCACTTTAGTAATTTTCCTGTTCCTGTGGTGTAGTGGTAAGCAGTGCGCGCTTCCAGTCCGCAACGCCTGGGTTCAAACCCTGGTCAAAGCAACATCGCAAAAAATATAGAAAAAGGTTTTTTCTTAACAGCGGTCGTCCCTCGGCAGTCAATGGCAAACCTCCGAGTGCATTTCTGCCATGAAAAACAGCTTCTCATAAAAATACAATCGCCGTTCGGAGTCGGCGTAAAACTGTAGGTCCCTCCGCTTTGTGTGACAACATCAAGGCGCACGCCAAAATTCGGAGGAGAAGCTCGGCCAAACACTAACGTATGTGTAAGCGCTAATCTATTATTATTATTATGATCAAAGTCAATTATGAATAAATAAATGTATTTATTTTATAGAGAATCCTATTAGTAGATACTACAAGAATGTTGGAATATACCAACAAAAAAGGTGCCTAATAGATCCAAAAAATACCAGTAAACTACGCTAAGAGTTATTTGCGCCTAAAAATCATTGGTATAAGGCTAAAAGGAATTTCATACGTGGGCCTTAAGAGGATCTTGACGGCCCTCTGGAACATCACAATTGATCCAAATTAGACTGAAAAGGATTTAGTACAAGATATCAGACACAAATAAATAAACAAAGGTACAAAGCATTAGCTATATATTTAGATTTACCTTCTTTAAAGTAACCACTACAATTATTTTGAATGGCTCAATTTAGAAATATTGTTTGGTTTAGGCCCTAGTGCATAAACAAATCAATATCCTTAGCATCGGCGTAGCCAGAATGAAATTTAGGGGGGGTGGCGCTCGACCCTATTAAGCTGGCATTTCAGGGTACTATTTTATATATATATAAGGAAAATTTGAAAGTTAGGGGGGGGGCGGCTCGAGCACCCCCCTGCCCCTACACCTATGATCCTTA
>NW_023482361.1:0-1822 GCF_013731165.1 Rhagoletis pomonella | reverse complement strand
AAAATGTTTAAAGTTATTGGTTTAACAGAGAGACTAAGCAGTGAACGCTTAGTAGAGTGCATTACAAAGCAAAACCGCATATGTGAGGGTAAAGAATTTAAAGTTGTAAAATTTTTTGAAAACTATAGTCGCAGAGAAGAATATTGTTGAGACTGATATCGAAACGTATGAAAATATAATAAAACAAAAGAGAATTAATATAGAGTGGGACTCTTGCATTACTGTTGAGTATGTAAGAGTATTTAGGTGCTTTAAATGCTTGGGATTTAATGACAGGGCGGATGAATGCATTAATAAAAAAGCTTGTAGCAACTGTGGAGCAAGTCACGACAGCAAAGATTGTTTGTCAAAAGTTCTTAATTGTGTAAATTGTAGCGAACTGGTTCAAAAAAAACTTATAGATGTGGATGTGCACCACACCGCGTTTGATAAAGACTGCCCAGCATTTAAAAGATATCTTGAAAGTAAATCAAGATCTAGAAAAGATAAAAATATAAACTGCCTGTACCTAAATATTAATAGTATTTTGAGTAATAAATATGAATTAGAAAAAGTAATTGAACAAGTAAATCCAGCAATAATATTATGGGCTGAAACATGTACCACAAATCACGTTACAAATCAAGAACTAACCATACTAACGTACACACCAGTGCGATGTGATTCCCATAGTAGGCACACTGGCGGTGTTCTGATATATGGGCATGATTCTATTGAATTTAGTATTAAATATAATAAAGCGTCAGGTAGAAATATATGGTGCATTTTTATAAAATTAAAGCATATTAACCCAAAATGGCAAATGTAATTTACCACTCACCCAGCACAAGTGATGCGGATTTTATAAATTATTTACGTAACGTTTTAGGCAGTAATTGCGAAACTTCAGAGAGTAATATTGTTGTTGGTGATTTTAACATTAATCTCAATAATACATCAACTTATAGCACTCAACTAATTGATCTGTTGAAGTCATACTCGATGCACCAAAAAGTTAACTTTGATACTCGTATAACTGATACATCTAGAACTAAAATAGATTTACTTTTTTCTAACACTGATGATATAGTGTGTGAACAGTTAGATGATCACCAAATTTCTGATCATGAAACAATCCAATTTAAACTTAAAAGTAACCCTAAATTTACAATGAGAAGCTCAATAAAGATAACTTCATGGGAAAATTATAATAATGAAGTTCTTTTTAATCAGTTACGCCTATGCGATTTTAGCAACTTTGATACATTTGATTTGGAAAGTAAGGTGTTGTATATTAATAATAATATTTTAAATGTCACGCGAAGCATTACCTTTGATAAAGTAGTTCAGTTAAAAATTATGAATAAATGGTATGACAGCGAGCTAGCCAATATGAACAGGCATAAATTTACACTTAAGAAATTTGCCATAATATCGGGGGAATGGGATGAATATAGGACCATTAAGAAAGAATATAAAAAGCTTATTAAAATAAAAAAAGCTAAGCACATAGAGTATAACATAGATATCAATAGTAACGATAGTAGAGCGATGTGGAAATATTTAAAAAAGGCAATTAGCATGGAAAACGAAAATCCTTCAATTAAAAAAATAGTAATAAATGGTCAATTATATCATAATGAATCTGATATTGCGAACGAGCTGAATAAATATTTTGTAGATAGCATCACAGACATTTGCAGCAACATTCAAGTAGTTGATAGAGATGTCAACATATTTAATCAGTTAAGTTGTGTTTTTAAGTTTGACCCTGTTAGTACGGTTGACATCGAAGTCCTTGTGAAAAAGTTTAAATCCAAGATAGGTGGAAAAAAGTTATTAT
>NW_023482360.1:0-1822 GCF_013731165.1 Rhagoletis pomonella | reverse complement strand
TTTAATCACCTGTAACTTAGGAACGATAAGTCACATGACTTCGAAATTTAGTGTGAAGACATAAATAAAGTAGGCGCTTATAGCGATGTAAATATTAGTGAGTTCGCACAAGGTGCCACGGCACATTCCATAGCCGTGAAATCTCACATCTTCGGACCACTAACTCACATGACTTTGAAATTTGGTGAGAATATTTATGGTAAATGTATACAAATGAGTTTGTAACGGGTGATTTTTTTGAGGTTAGGATTTTCATGCATTAGTATTTGACAGATCACGTGGGATTTCAGACATGGTGTCAAAGAGAAAGATGCTCAGTATGCTTTGAAATTTCATCATGAATAGACTTACTAACGAGCAACGCTTGCAAATCATTGAATTTTATTACCAAAATCAGTGTTCGGTTCGAAATGTGTTTCGCGCTTTACGTCCGATTTATGGTCTACATAATCGACCAAGTGAGCAAACAATTAATGCGATTGTGACCAAGTTTCGCACTCAGTTTACTTTATTGGACATTAAACCAACCACACGAATGCGTACAGTGCGTACAGAAGAGAATATTGCGTCTGTTTCTGAGAGTGTTGCTGAAGACCGTGAAATGTCGATTCGTCGCCGTTCGCAGCAATTGGGTTTGTGTTATTCGACCACATGGAAGATTTTACGCAAAGATCTTGGTGTAAAACCGTATAAAATACAGCTCGTGCAAGAACTGAAGCCGAACGATCTGCCACAACGTCGAATTTTCAGTGAATGGGCCCTAGAAAAGTTGGCAGAAAATCCGCTTTTTTATCGACAAATTTTGTTCAGCGATGAGGCTCATTTCTGGTTGAATGGCTTCGTAAATAAGCAAAATTGCCGCATTTGGAGTGAAGAGCAACCAGAAGCCGTTCAAGAACTGCCCATGCATCCCGAAAAATGCACTGTTTGGTGTGGTTTGTACGCTGGTGGAATCATTGGACCGTATTTTTTCAAAGATGCTGTTGGACGCAACGTTACGGTGAATGGCGATCGCTATCGTTCGATGCTAACAAACTTTTTTGTTGCCAAAAATGGAAGAACTGAACTTGGTTGACATGTGGTTTCAACAAGATGGCGCTACATGCCACACAGCTCGCGATTCTATGGCCATTTTGAGGGAAAACTTCGGAGAACAATTCATCTCAAGAAATGGACCGGTAAGTTGGCCACCAAGATCATGCGATTTGACGCCTTTAGACTATTTTTTTGTGGGGCTACGTCAAGTCTAAAGTCTACAGAAATAAGCCAGCAACTATTCCAGCTTTGGAAGACAACATTTCCGAAGAAATTCGGGCTATTCCGGCCGAAATGCTCGAAAAAGTTGCCCAAAATTGGACTTTCCGAATGGACCACCTAAGACGCAGCCGCGGTCAACATTTAAATGAAATTATCTTCAAAAAGTAAATGTCATGGACCAATCTAACGTTTCAAATAAAGAACCGATGAGATTTTGCAAATTTTATGCGTTTTTTTTAAAAAAAAAGTTATCAAGCTCTTAAAAAATCACCCGTTACAAGAGGGTGTGGCGTTTATAGTAAACTGAAAGAGAGTGAGTGTTTGACAGGGGCGTCGCACTTCCGATAGATGGAGTACGTTCAGAGAACCATAACCTTGGACCCATTACAAAAAGACAGCTGAACGGAATGGCCTGTAAACTAAACTTGTAAACTAAACAGGAATGAGAGTTTGCAAGAAGTCGTAGCACCTCCCACTACGCATGCCGTCTACGTTCAGAGAATATAAATAAATAAAAAATTAAAGCGCATTTCATTCTTCTTTAGGTACCTTAATCCACCTAACC
>NW_023482359.1:0-1822 GCF_013731165.1 Rhagoletis pomonella | reverse complement strand
AAATTGTAACAGGTCGATGTCTGTACCTTATACATATTAAAGAAAAAATTAATATGGTGGGTTTTTATTAAAGCTACAGAAGCCAAATAAAAAATTTTTTGAATTTTTGAATCACTGTCTGTCTGTATATTTGTACGCGCATCAGTAGAACGTGGAATTGAATGCAGTTTTCACCGATGTATCGGAGTATTAATACGGTAAAGTGAATACTGCAATATGGCTGTCAAAAGAAAGAAATTTACAAAGGCTTACAGCTGAAAATATATTTGTAGAAGGTTGCCACCTATTTGAAAACTCTAATTTGATTTAATTGATAGCATAAATTAAATACTGCAATATTGGCATCAAACTAAAGAGGCTAGGAAATTTTAATGCTAAAAATATTTTTAGGGGATTTGCCAACTGACTGAAAAATTGTATTCATTAAAATTTGTAAAGTAAATGAAATATTGCAATACGAATATTAAACTAAAGAGAATTAGGAAGCTTACTTTTGAAAATATTCTTGAAGCGGGTTTGAAAACTTTAATTGAGTTAAATTTATAATATAAGCTAAGTGTTGCCTTATGGGTATTAAACGAGAGTATTTGAGAATAATAAAATTGCAACAGGCCGATATCTGTACATAATAGATGTTAAAGAAAAATTAATAGGGGGTTTATTAGATCAACAGAAGCCAAATATAAAATTTTGGTATGTTTGTCTGTATGCTTGTAAGCGTATCACGCCAAAGCTAATGTTTGGAATTAAATGCAGTTTTCACCGATGTACATATTGCTAGAGCTCTAATTGAAAATATAGAATCAATTTTTTTTTGTTTTAGCTTATCGTCGACCATTATTCCTAGGTATTTGAACGTATTAACTTTTTCCAGTGCATCGTTGTTATATTTAGAGTTAGCAACGGACCGTTCTCAAAATTTCGCCTTGATATAACCAAAAACTTAATTTTTTTACCTTTGAAAATATTCTTGAAGCGGGTTTGAAAACTTTAATTCAGTGAAATTTATAATAAAAACTAAGTGTTGCCATATGGGTATCAAACGAGAGTATTTGAGAATAATAAAATTGCAACAGGCCGATATCTGTACATAATCTATACATATAATAAAATTGTAACAGGTCGATGTCTGTACATTATAGATAGTAAAGAAAAATTAATGTGGGGGGTCTTTATTAGAGCACCAGAGGCCAAATCAACCATTTTTAGAATTTTTGTCTGTCTGTCTGACTGTATGTTTGTTCGCGCATCACTCGAAAGCGAATGCATGCATTTGAATGCAGTTTTCACTGATGTATTGCTAGAGCTCTAACTTAAAATATAGGAAGAAAAAAAAATAGAGAGTTGCCACATGTTCGAAAATTGGAGTTTAAGTAAATTGATAAGAAAAAATTAATATTGCAATATGGGCGTCAAAAGAAAGAGGCTGAAGAAGACTTACAGCCAAAAATATTGTTTTAGAGTTGCCACCTGTTTGAAGATGTACATTTAATTTAATTTACAGGATAAATTGAATATTGCAATATGGGTATCAAACTGAAAGGGTTTAGGAAATTATACTGCCGAAAACATTATTACGGAGGGCTGCCACCTGTTTGAAAAATTTTATTGTATTAAATTGATAAAATAAATGAAATCTATATTTACATCTATACATATAATAAAATTGTAACAGGCCGATGTCTGTACCTTATACATTTTAAAGAAAAATTAATATGGTGGGTTTTTATTAAAGCTACAGAGGCCAAATAAAAAATTTTTTGAATTTTTGAATCACTGTCTGTCTGTATATTTGTACGCGCATCAGTAGAACATGGAATTG
>NW_023482358.1:0-1822 GCF_013731165.1 Rhagoletis pomonella | reverse complement strand
TCTTTATTAGCTGCATTTTGTCTTCATGCAAAGCACCTAGCAAACACAAGATATGAGCATTTTCTGCCCTGAGAGCAGAAAGTTGTTTAACCACAGTTAGCAGCAGTGTTGCCGTTTTAGCCCTTTGGTGGCTAAATTTGGCTACCAAATTCTTTTTTTGGCCACAAAAATTTGAAATTGCCCCTAGCCCTTTTTTTAGCCCTTTTCAAAATTTATTCATCATTGACATTAAAATTTTTTATATGATTTTCATGAATTTATCTCTTCGCTCATAAAGCGAACGCCTTTCCTTTAAGGCACAGTATACAGTAAACCAGCCATTGACAATATGCTTATTTGAAAATTAATACATGAAATATTGTGAATGTATAGGATTTATTTGTCATTAACCCATAGGCAACGACTGATGCAAAAGTACCCACAAATGTTTGTTGATGCATTTGACATGTAAATTTGAACAGCAAAATTCGTAAAAAAATACTAATAAAACAAAAATATTTTTAATTACTACGTGGGAAGTGGGCGTGGTTATTGGCAGATTTCGCCAAAGTTTAACACTATCCTAACTTATACCAAAGGCAACTTCGACACCGACTTTCGTTAAAATATCTAAATTTTGTTCGAGTTAGCGTGTTTACAAACAGAGAGGGCTGAACTAGTTCATCTCGTAATTTTGAATATTTTGATATATATGTATGCATATGTGTATATATGTACATACATTTTATACGGTTAACAAACGCGCTTGCTTATCTGCATAAACCGTCTTTACTTGGATTAATTCATGCATTATCCCCTTTCAAATGTGAATAAGCGGCTGAACAAATACATACAAATTTCGCGCATTTGAAAATTAGAGAGTTCTACCTTAAGCTAAGTAATAATTGTTTTACCGCCTAATCGATGGGACCATTTTAAAAAGTCAGCCCGCCATTACTCACTCATGTGTTCGGAACACGGTTTGACTTATGTAGGAACTGCGCCCGGTTATAATCGCTTACGCTTCACGCTTGATTTGCTTGGAATTTTGTTTTTCTCTTTATTTTGTTTTATGTGACTTGAAAATATTTTTCACTATAAGAAAATATTTAAATTGGATTTCATTTGGGTTAACGAAAACGACAACTGTGAAAAAATATCAACCAATACATTCAAACAATATGTCAAATAAGCATATTTACATTTTTTGTTTTGGCTATCTGGATTACTGTATACTGTGCTTTAAGGCAAATAAACTGTTCATTGTGTCGCTAGCTTAAGTGGTGGAAAAAGTTTGTTTATCGGTTGCTTCTTTTACCTTTAAGTAACGCAGAAGTTGAAAGGACGTTTTCTATAATAAATTTCGTTAAAAATAAGCACAGAAATAAAATGAATTTTGCAATGTTAAACGCTTTATTAACTGTAAGATATGGCTTAAAAAATGTACAGAAATGTTGTCATGATTTTGATTTTACAGATGATATCGTCAGCTTAATGAGAAATGAACAAAATTGTAACGACGAAGAATCGCTTAGCGATGATAGTATTGGTATAGATATAAATATTTAATGTGTTAAAAAAAATGTTTATAGATTAAATTATTTTACTATGAGTTCATTAAATGAATACTCTTTTGTTTGTTTGATACATACAGCGTCGGACAATAATAAAGCACCGACATTTTAATTCTTTGTAAATTATAACATAACATTTTAAAAATTTCTTTTACAAATGGATATTTTTCGAAGCATAGTTTGAAATTATTTAAGTTATTTAGTATTGTCCGACACTGTATATAGATATGATTCTAGTACTTATGTATTCTTAATGTGATCTCATTTTT
>NW_023482357.1:0-1822 GCF_013731165.1 Rhagoletis pomonella | reverse complement strand
ATTTTTGGTGAACTTTAGCTTACTTACATTGGGGTGGTACATAATGTTGACAAGCATTGAGAACTGGCGGGACAAGAATGTCGATATAACATATTTTAAGATCCGACCAAAGCGAATTCAAATAAGGTGATAGCGGCAGCACAACAACAAAAACTGCACTTACAAATTTTACACTCGATTACAATCAGAACATACAAAATGTACAACAAATTGGCCTTGAAACCAGCTGCTCCGGTAATACCACTTTGTATGAATTCGCCTTGAATCCGACTGTAAATGCGAAAATTATAACAAAAGATGTAAAATTTTAGGCAACAAAATTTCGATTTTGTCTTTCAAAAATACTTTAGACTCTGTGGTTTATGGCAAACTTTATTTCTGGCACGGTCTAATGTACTTATGTATATATATATCAAAGTAGACGTGCATGCATACACACCTACATTCATTCAAAATAGGAACAAAAGTGAAGCAGGCAAATAAAATCGGTAAATGCTGAAAATGGCAAACTTTTATTAATAAAGTTTTGTCATGTTTAATTACGGATATGTTCGTAACAAAATTGTAACAGCAACAACATATATGTACATATGTAGCTACAACAAAAGCGAAGGCACATAAGACGTAATATAAAGCGGTATAAAACTTATAAAAGAAACTATTGGCAACAAGAAACAAAAAGACACACAAACAAACAAATAAAGAAGAAGGCAAAATGTTACACATACGCTCTGACATACGTACGTACAAAAGTAGTAGTTATGTGACATTGCAATTCACAGTCGAATATTGGCTGCCAGTACCTACATACCACTGACTAAAGTAAAAACTTTAATGAACATGAAAAACTCAATGTGGCATGCAACATGTGCAACCAACAGCAACAACAAACGTATGAATATATTTAAAACGTGCACGTGTATACGGTAGGTATATATGCACATACATACAAATCTACATGCATATATGTATGTACATATACCTACAAAATTTTATTTCATAATTTTGTGTATGCGTGCGTGCTCTGCTTCTGGCCATGTCGCCATTGGTAAGTGAATTGCACAAAATTTTAGTGAACTTAACATGCCACAATAATGTGTGGCATAATGGGCGACAGTTGGAACAGCTGTGTTGTAATTTCATTTCCTTTTTCGGGTTTTTGTTCTTCTTGCTGTGCTTTTTACCACTTCTTTTTGCTTCTGCTACGTGTTGCATGCATTATATTAGAATTTTTACTTTGCATGACGCCCATTACCGACTCGGTTGGTCTGCGTCATTCGCACAGCTGGAAGTTGAAAATGCAAATATTGCTGGAAATGTTTGTTGATTGCTAAATTTTCTAATTAAACTACCAATAAAGGGCATTTAAAAGTACCGGAAGCAAAAACTAAAATTTGGAAATTGTTTTGAAGAATTTTAGAGAAGTATTTGTAAGTGAAATTAAATTTTGGAAAGAGGAAATTTGAACTGCCTTACATTAGTTAAGGTCAGCATAGAACGTTGTTTCCATTAAGAATTTCAGTCGCCTGCAGGTGAATCTTATCAATCAACATCAAACACAACTATCCTCAAACCGACGGCTCAAAGAGTGGATGGCAACTTCATATGCTTTGCTCTTTTGGGTGTAATGACAAAGGCCTTTCAATCGGAAGTCATTGTAATACTGAAAGTGGCAGACTGGATAACACTGGTCTACAAGGGTTTTGCGAATAAGACGGGACCTGGTGTTTCCGAACGGATTTTTCGTGCTGAACACGAATCTGGGGTCCAAAACTTCCCATCACGTCACGTTTTCGAGAAAAAAGGGGTTGAAACCCCTAAA
>NW_023482356.1:0-1822 GCF_013731165.1 Rhagoletis pomonella | reverse complement strand
GAAATTGGTGCAGCGGTTACCAAGATATACGCATGTAACCATAAGTGGGCGTGGCAGCGCCCATTTTCCAAAAATTTATAATATTCTTATTTTTCGTCTAAAAATTGTTGTAAATATCAATTCTGAGTGAATAATCTTCAGTAGTTACTAAAATATTGCAGTTTTCGTATTTCCGATAATTACCGTTATATGGGATCTGGGCGTGGTTATTGTCCGATTTTTTAAATTTTCGGCCATTTAGTATGCCGTACCAAGGCCAACAACTGTGCCAAGTTTGGAAGAAATTGGTACACCGGTTACCAAGATATACACATGTAACCAAAATTATTGTAAATATCAATTTTGAGTGAATTATCTTCAGTAGTTACTAAAATATCGCAGGTTTCGTATTTCTTGAAATTACCGTTATATGGGAAGTGGGCGTGGTTACAGTCCGATTTCGACCATTTTCAATACCAACCTACCTTGGATTAACGGAAACCTACATACCAAATTTCGTTGATTCAATTCAATTCAATTCGTTCAATTTTTGCTCGAGTTATCGTGTACACGGGCGGACGGACAGACGGACGGACAGACAGACATGGCTTAATCGATTGCTCTATTCATCCTGATCATTTATGTATACATTTGTCTATATCTATTTTGATTCGTTTTGGCTGTTACAAACAACCGTTATGTGAACAAAATTAATATACCCTTGTGCACAAGTGCGCTCGGGTATAAAAGAAATTTTGATCATGTGTTATAGGAAGAAAATGAGCAACACCCTCCACAAACAAAAATTCTAAAAAATCAACTGTAATTTTTAACGACTTGAGACTGGCTCTTTCTTAGACAACGATTTGACGACAATTTGTTGAAGTTTGATTAATTTTTTTTTGCAAACTTTAAAATCGTGTTATTGTGGTTTCTGTTACAGATTGAATTATATTTTAAATGAAATTTATTAAAAATAAAAAATAAACATAATTTTCAACAATATCATTTTGAATTTCGTTTCTAATTAGTTGAACGCAGATGTACATATGTACATGAACTGTTGTAATACAATGAAATGTAGTTATAAACTGAATAAGACAGTACAAAACCAAATGTGAAGTTATGAACTGAATTAAAAAATAAAATTACTTAAATAAAATTAAATTACTCACTTTTCTGAAAATTTGGATTACTAAGCTCTAAATTGTGAATATTTAATATACAGTAGTCGAGTAGATTATAATCGCACCATACATTGGCAAGTTTTTAGCATTATTTTGTTTTGTTTTTTAGTTTAAGGTATTTTTTTTATAAAAATGTAGCATTCTTTAATAAAAGCCCTAAAAAACAAGTAAAATTAAATAACAAATAAATAATATAAAAAAAACTTTTTAATATACAACGCTTTTATAAATGGACTAAAAAGTAGAAAATAATATTTCTCAGTCCCATAGAATTTGTTTTGATAACTTTTAATTTTGAAATTTTAGCAAAAGTCATTATAAACAATCTATGAAATTGAAAATGAAAAACGTGGAGCGCATGCAATACAAAGCATTCGATTTAATTGACAATAGTCAAACTACATAACGTAGACCTAAAATTTCTACAGCGAAAGTAGAACTTTGAAATCGATTTTAAGCGGTCGTTATTCATATACCCACATACATACATACATATATTACTTTTCATATCAATTCAAGTGTATTACATGCGCCCCACGCTTTTCATTTTCAATTTCATAGATTGTTTATAATGACTTTTGCTAAAATTTCAAAATCAAAAGTTATCAAAACAAATTCTATGGGACTGAGAAATATTATTTTCTACTATTTAGTCC
>NW_023482355.1:0-1822 GCF_013731165.1 Rhagoletis pomonella | reverse complement strand
TTACAAAAACATAAATACATACATATATATATGATAGTAAGTAAAGGAACAAATACACATACATATACATAAGTACATATAAAAATTGCAAAAGAACATCTGAGTTATTGAACACAAAAAATACTCACGTAAAATTCGTCATTAAATTAACTAAATCTACTTTAATCCATACCACCTTCTGTGGTAGCTTTGTATAAACTAAAAACTAAATTTGAATTCTATAAGCATAACAAGTAAGCGGCAGAAATGTCATCGGTGTCTTCTTTTTTGTTTATTGTGTTTCCCCTTTTTTGCAAGATCCTTAAACTTTCTAATGTGTATCTGGTTTTTTCTCGTTTTTCTATGTCGATTATTTTTGTGTATGCTAAATCTGCTGAGTGCCCAGTAGTTCGTATGTGTTGTGAAAGCGCTGTACTAGTTTTTTGTTTTTTTATATCTGTTTCATGTTCGTTTAATCGCGTGCCTAGGGCTCGCTTAGTTGTTCCTATGTACACCTTTCCGCATTCTTCGTTCTCCTTACCATTACACTTAATTTCATAAACTACGTTACTTTGTTGTTGAGCATCTATTGAGCATTTTGTTTTTATAAAAACTGTGGATAATGTGTAATTAGATTTGTATGCAAGTGTTATGTTTTGTTGTTTTGCAAAGTCGCGGCCGAAGTTTTCGGTCAGCTTTGGAATGTATGTGACACTGTGGTATCTTTTTGTTGTGTTTATTGCATCTGTGCTTGAAATTCTCTTTTGATGATTGTTTGTTTGCATAATTTTTTGTTTTATTAAGTTGTGTATTAAATGTTCAGGGTAGTTGTTGCTTTTTAGGATCTTCTTAATTTTTTCAATGTTTGCTTCATGGAATTGTTGGTGGCTTATTGTTAATATTTTGTTTATGAGGTTTTTCGCGGTATTTATTTTGTATTTCGTTGGTTGCGAAGAGAAGAAATTTATCAGGTGACCAGAAGATGTAGGCTTGCAATACCAGTCCAGAAGAAGGCGATTTTCGCTTCTGTGTATACGCGCGTCTAGAAAAGGGATGCTTGAGTTTTCTTCCATTTCCATGGTGAATTGAAGTTTGTTGTGGTATTTGTTTAGATGTTGGAGGATTATATTAGCATCATTACGTTTGACTATTGCGAAGATGTCATCTACATATTTTGTTATAAATTTAATGTTAATATTAAGTTTTTTGAGCTCTGAAATTGTATTTTCGAGTAAATCGTCCATCACGATGTCAGCAATTATTGGTGAAAGGGGGTTGCCCATTGGCATTCCAAAGGTTTGTGTGTATAGCTTATTATTGCACATAAAATAATTGTTGTCTTTAAGACAAAAGTCCAGAATATTTTGGAATTTGCTTTTTGGAATATTCGTCACCTGTTGTAGTTTTTCCCAGTTTTTCATTATAATTCTCACAGCTAGAGTTGTGGGTATATTAGTGAACAGAGAAACGACATCAAACGACACTAAAACTTCTTCTTTACACACATATATATTCGTCAGTTTATCTTTTAGTTTGAAAGTGTTTATTATATTATAATTTTCACTGGTTAATGTTTTTAGGATTCCTCCAACATATTTAGACAGATTGTAGCATGGGACTTTAACGGACGATGCAATTGGACGTAAAGGAACTTCAGGTTTATGTATTTTTGGCAACCCATACAATCTTGGTGCTGTTGCTGCAGTGCTAGCGAGTTGTTGTTTTTTCTCTTATGTTTATGTATTTGCTTTTGTAAAGGTCGTCTACTATGTTATTGTTTTTCCTTTGTAGGGCGTTTGTTGGGTCGGTTCTTATGCTTTTGTATGTATTCTTGTCTCCTAGT
>NW_023482354.1:0-1822 GCF_013731165.1 Rhagoletis pomonella | reverse complement strand
AGGTTTACACAATTATAAGTTTATACGGTTTACAATGCATTTATAAGGTTTGATGAATACCCTTATTTTCATTATGTGTCACCTTTGAAATGGAAACAAATTTTGACAGCTGATGTTGCTGCACAGCGCCACTTGCGGCCGGATAACTGTCGTCCCTAAATTGGCGCTTCAAGCGCTAAACAACTGTCCAAACTCCTCATGCCCGTACAATTCGTATGGAGAATCCCACAATAACGCGGCGCTAGCGCCGAACAAATGAAATTTTAGTTTTTGACACGGTGTTACGTGTTGAAGTTGGATGCAGAAGACGGAAAGAAAGAGAAAGGAGAAACACGTGAAAGAGGACACGAGAATAAAAACGAGAGGAAATGAGAAATCAAGTACAACCATGCATTTATCTAGTTTTGTTCTACAACCCTGCTTTTAGGTATATTAAATTTGTTCTAGAATTTTAACCAAATCGTTAATTTGCACTGTTGACACTGATTTGAAAGAGACAGAAAATAGCAGAGGGAATTTGTTCAGTCAAGATTATCTATCAATTAATAAATGCTAATGTTACACTTTCAAAATCTTCAAAAACTTCAAGCCAGTGGAGTTGAACAATTTAAAAACAGTTGTGTTTTAAAGTGTAATTTAAAATTGTCGTTAACAACTACGAATCCAATTTTATTAATCCATATGCAATGTGGGTTCTCTTTAGTTTTGAAATGTGTTGTCTTATTTAATGTATGTAATTTATGTAATTTTGTTTATATTTTTTATTTCGTTGTATGAGGTGGGTTTTGTCAAAGGCTGAGGTGAACTCAGCCGATCCAGAGTCCGGCGAAGGTCCCACTAACCCCCACCAAATAAAACACACTATTTTAGTGTATTTACTTCGAACACACACACACACACGGCGCTACGACTAGAGTGCTAGCAACCTTATGTCCAAAGAGAGGGAGAGCGAGAGAGAGGTGACGTTCGTTGTGGTCGGGTCGGAGCGGATGATGGCGAGAGCGCTAGCAGCACGGCGGTTGCCTCTCGGGAGTAGCGCAGCAACGGTGAGATCGCTAGCGGCACGGCGGGTGGCTCTCGGCAACAGCGAGGCAACGCTGGAGCAACGGTGAGAGCGCTAGCAGCAGCGGAGCAACGGTTGAGCAACGGTGGGAGCGCTAGCAGCACGGCGGGTGATTCTCGGCAACAGCGGAGCAACGGTTGAGCAACGGTGGGAGCGCTAGCAGCACGGCGGGTGATTCTCGGCAACAGCGGAGCAACGGTTGAGCAGCGGCGGCGGCACAGCGGGTGACTCTAGGCAACAGCGGAGCAACGGTTGAGCAGCGGTGGGAGCGCTACGACGGATGATATGCGGCAGCGGGTAACTTCTAACAGCAACTGGCCCTCGGCAACCGGTGGAGCGAAACGACCTAGCAAGACTAGCAAGACTCACTCCAGGCACTGCCGTTCCCCTAGTCGCTCTCTACAAAAGTAGGGCTGGAACGGGTCGGCAGTGTCGGAGGCTCAACCAGCCGGCGACCAATTAGGATGCCTAAAAGGCGTGCAATCCTGGTCTGCCGGCGGGTTGAGTCGTACTTGGTTTTGGCTTGGCCAGTCGGTGAAATATTAATGCGCCCGCAGGCACACCATGTGATTCGACCGACTGGTCACGCCGAGCTTGGCTTGGCTGGCCGACGACATTAGTTGCGCAAGCGCACCACGGGCTCATCGACCAATCAAGTCAGCTACTCACCTAGCAAGACTGATCCCCGCCCGATTTATGCAGTGTGGTGAGCGAAGTGGTTGGTGAGTTATTCGGGCATGCTGCTGGTGTGCTGCTAGC
>NW_023482353.1:0-1823 GCF_013731165.1 Rhagoletis pomonella | reverse complement strand
TAAAATAAAATAATCAAATTAAATTAAATAAACTAATAAAATAAAAACATCAAATTAAATTAAATAAACTAATAAAATAAAATAATCAAATTAAATTAAATAAACTAGTAAAATAAAATAATACGAAATAAACTAATACAATAAAATTAAAAAATAGTAATAAAATAAAATAAAATCTAGTTAAATTAAACTAAATACACTAATAAAATAAAATAAAATAATATCAAAAATAAAAACGTAAATTAAATAAAGTAGTCAAATAAAATATGGGTTCTTTTTAAAATTTCAGGTTTTTATTGTTTCATTTCAGTTTTTTCCTTTTTAAGATTTTAGGTTTTTTCAGTTTTTTTTTTTATTTTTTTATTTCAGGATTTATTAAATCCCATAATTTAAGTTTTTTATATTTTTTTCCTGTTCTTTTTATGTAATTTAAAATTTTTAAAATGGTTTATTTGCACTTTTTTCATATCATTATAATGAGTTTAATTCTTTTGATTATGGTTCATAACATACTTATGATTAAATAAAGGCATATTAATAAAAAAAAAATTATAAAAGAAAACCTGATTTTTGATAAAATTTTGATAGGTTTTGGTAGGTTTTTCAGGTCAATTTCGTGTGTTCGTATAAGCAAAAATTACAAGTACGCACATATATCCTTTGGTACGTAGATGTAGATATGTCAACAAAAAAGAAAAAATATTCCCTGCAAAAAATGCGACTAATCCGGGATGACTCCGGGAGAAATCGCAAAGGAACATGCGACTAATACCACTTTTGATCTCTTTATATGGAATGAACTGTTCGCTTTTGTTCGAGCATGTCCTATGAAGAGACTAATTGTTCCCCTTTATACCCGAACGGGTACAAATAGCGACTAGTCAATTTAAAAAAATAAAAATAAAAATTTGCGCCAGCCGCGATTCGAACCGAGGTGCTCAGGTTTGTTAAGCGAATACTCTCTCTATGTGCCAACGACGCACATGAAATTTCATTGACTAATGGCATACATATCATTAAATCGTTAATAGTACCCCTTAGAGATGAGTCGGGGACTAATTGATCTCCAATTATACCCGTAAGGGATGAGTCGAGACTAATTGATCCCCATTAGTACCCGTATGAGACTAGTTGCGACTAATTAATGCCCAATAGTACCCGATTCAGAGTAATCTCGGAATACTCTTTTTAGAGATTAGTCGCACAATTTTTTGCAGGGTTTGAATTCATACTTGCATTTTGAAGGGTACATCTAGCTTGTAAGATGCCAAGCATTCAAGTTGTGCCGTGGCATAGTTGGTAAAAGCGAAGCGATGATGATGCTTTGCTGATACGGCATGGGTTCGGGCCCGGCTAGATGTGGTGGTTTTTTATATATTTATACAAGTAAGAAAGTCTAAGTTCGGGCGGAGCCGAACATTAAATACCCGGCGCAAGTATTAAATATATGTTTTCCACCTTTCCGAAAGCTACCGCTAGATGGTAAGCCGAGGTGTATACATTTTAAGTAAATTAGCGTCCTTAAATTTCGAAATATTGAAGTTTCAAGCATTTCTGAAATTTACCGTTATATGAAAAGCGGCCTCAATTTTAGTCCGATTTCAACAATTTTCAACGGTTTGCTTTTATGTGGCAAGCACAATAACCATACCGAGCTTGGTACAAATTGCTAGAACGGTTAGCGAGATACATATATGTGATCACAAGTGGGCGGTGCTACGCCCATTTTCCAAAATTTTGTCATAAACGTATTTCTTGGTAAAGAATTGTTGCAATCATCAATTTTGAATAAATTAGCTTCAATATTTACTGATTTATCGAAG
>NW_023482352.1:0-1823 GCF_013731165.1 Rhagoletis pomonella | reverse complement strand
GGATTCGACCCAATGACCCCAGCTGACTCAGCCAGTGGTCTACCCACAATTCTAAGTTGTTGTAAAATGTTGGTAAATTGTTCTAATTTTCAAGAATTTGAAATTTAGACTTATGTGGTTTTTGTTAGATAATGAGCTTTCCATAAAAAAAAAAAAAACATTAAATAACGAAGAGAAAAATTGTCAAAACTTTTCAAAATGTCGTTTTCCTATTATTTTTCACAAGTTTCATACAACCACATTATCATAAATAATTCTTTCAGCTCAACGTTTTTTTGCCACAAATCTGCTTTGCTTATAATATCAATTTACTTCAAAATAATGCAACGCCAGAGCCAAAGCAAAGTGTTTATAAGGAAGATATTGGCACCATATTTGGCATATATTTGGATGATGTGTCCTGGTCAATGGGTTCAGGATTTTGGCAGCCCTATTTTAGAGCTGAGCACCTTGCTTTGTAGTTTTGCAGGTGATCAAGTGGTCATAATGCCAACTGTCGTTAGCTATTTGAGTAAATCTCTCGGAGATAAGCAGCTTGTAGGTCAAGTGCAAGTTTGCAAGGTCATTCCTATTTCATCATTTCAGTTGTATGCCTAGTGGCGCCAGTTCGTGCGCCTTACAATTCCAATCTAGTATGTCGCCCATATCATATTTGTCCGAAGAAATCTCGATTTGGACCTCTATTTTGGCCATTTCAAGGACGAAAACTTTTGTGAACTCAAAATCTTCACAAACTACATACATACATAACTTTTCAAATAAAGGAGGGTAGCAACAAACGGTTTTCTTGCACATGGCGGCTGACCCAATCTAATGTACAAGGATATTTAAGAATTTATTGCACTTAAATCACATTTCCATTTAAGTAATAAAATCTGACATCCTTATCGCCATTTGACGAGCACATAATGGAAGTAAGAAATTTCTGGCAATTGCAGCACATATACATACATTGTGCTAACCACGAAAACGCTTGAATGATAAATTTTAAAATTTAATCTAAAAGCAAATCGACATAATGAAGCAGGTGTGATAGGCAAACGAACAAACAACGCCGGCACTTGAGTGCTGATTAGATTACACACTTGACTGATTCAAAAACCTATTTCACTTAAATGGATTGACAAGCATACGAAAAAAACCCAAACCTACAAATAAAACTATTTATGTATACATACATGTGTAAGCAAATATTCATTTTATAAATGTCTGCTATTTTAAAACATTGTATGTGGGCATAAATAATATGTATATGTATAGGCATAATGTGGTTTGTGCTTTCTTTATTGACAGACTTATAAAGCGTAAATTAAAGATAGTAGAAATATCGAAATTTTAATGAAGACGTTATATGACAACAAATATAATCAACTTTAGAATTTTGAAATATTGTATAATAATTTTTGCTGAAATTTTCACATTTTCTCTTGTGCATGTGCTCGTTCTGTCCTTTTAAATTAAAATCAAACGGTAATAAATTTACAAAAGCATAGTACATGTGGATACTCGAGCCAAATATTATGAAAATATACTATGTCCGGCAAATGTGTGTTTACATTTATTGGGCAAATGTCCTTTCTATACCGATGAGAAGGGAATGAGAACAAAAATAAATATATTATTGACGTTCACATTTTGTTTAGGGATTTGGTCGAGCTTCTTTTCCAATTTCTGATGTGTGCTTTGACGTTATAAAACAAACGAATGAGCCTACAAATTCACGGGACATCCCGAAGGCAAATCCTTATCCTTATCCTTATCCTTATCCTTATCCTAATCCTTATCCTTATCCTTATCCTTATCCTTATCCTTATCCTTATCCT
>NW_023482351.1:0-1824 GCF_013731165.1 Rhagoletis pomonella | reverse complement strand
ATTTTCGGAACTTACCGATATAATGATCGATACTTTTATCGATTTTGTTATCGATATTTTTTATCGATTTTGTTATCGATTGTGTAATCGATTTTGCTATCGATTTTGTCATCGATACTTTTATTGGTTTTGTTACCGATATTTTTATCGATTTTGCTATCGATATTGTTATAGATTTTTTTATAGGTTTTATATTCGATATTTTTATTGATGTTGCTATCGATATTGGTATCGATATTTTTATGGATTTTGTTATGGATTTTGTTATCGACTTTATAATCGATTTTGTTATCGACTTTGTTATCGATTTTGTAATCGATATTTTGATAGATTTTATAATCGATTTTGTAATCAGTATTGTTATCGATTTTGATATCGATTTTGCTTTCGATATTTTTTCGATTTTGATATCAATATTTTCATCGATTTCTTTATCGATGTTTTTATCGATTTTGCTACCGATATTATTATCGCTTTTGTTATCGATATTTTTTTGCTTAGTGTGTGCTTTTGTTGTTTTACTTGGATATGCTCTTAACCATACCACGTATTCTACGTTTAAATTTAGCGGCTGTATCTCCGATACAGCCTGCAGGCCAAGACGAAGGCGCTGGACTGTTCCTTTTTATGTTTTCTTTGTTGTGGTCTTGGTTTGTATTTGTGGCCAAGAGATTAATCCGATTCAAAGAATAGATGGAATAATGAACCGACTTGTCTGTGCCGAAATTTAAAAAGACGTAATGTTGGTGTATGCTGAGGAGGAAAAGCCCAAGTACCAACTCTTTTTTTAACTCTGTTAAAGGAAATGTTTCCAGAGAATGGATAGTTATCTTTAAAAGGAATTATTTTGGTGTTGTCCAAGAAACCTTATTAAAGAAATATTGCTATCACTAGCATGGTTTAGCCTAGTCAATTGGCATTTATCTGTGTTCTTAGTGTTATTTTGCTGGCGAAAAAGAATGGAACTTTCTTATTTGTAAGCACATAAACTGGCTCTTCTTTCGAGAACTTACAATACTTAAAAATTCCTCATACTTCGGGGTACTCCCATAGAAGATCCAATAAAAGTATTGATTAAAAAGGTTTGTGAGACATGTCAGGAGATTAATGGTGTCAGGCATAATTTCTCCGCTCTGTTCCGTTGGCTGGCTCTATTCGAGATAATTAGCGATAGTACACTTAACTTCAGCTATGACTTCTTTCAGATAGTATTAGTGTTCTTTAAGGAAGTCAACATGCTTTGCTCTTGAAGCATGACTTTTTGCAACTCAAAAGATTTCATTGATTCGTTTTCAAAGTGCTCAAATCTTGCGATATGGAACTTTAACTAATTGGTACAGAAAAAAGCTGTCTCTTGCTGAGGGCATCGTTTCCACGAAATGTTGGTCTTCGTACCCGGAACGACCAGGGCTGTCCATGGCCATGGACTGTCACTGCAGCAGTACACCGCAAAGGCGCGTTTGGGGATTTGAGCTGTTACGATACGAAGTGTCAAGGAACCAGAAGTGGTCGTAAAATGCTAGCCCTTTCTAGGCTAAATGTATACTAGTATAAGTACTTTGTCTAGCATACTTAGCTCTGCTACCCTGAGATCAGTTAGCATTCCCGCTTCCTCGTTTGAGTTGTTCCTACTCCCATTTATGCTTTATGTGCATGCGAATCTTCTCACTACATGCTCGTTGAGCCCTTTCTTATTATTATTTCCGCTCCTCAATTTTGCTTTTGTTTGCTGTCAACTCAGTTAGTCAACAACCTGTGCCGCTTTCCTGTCTCCAATTTAGAGGTATACGCCGCCGGGCCACGCCGCCGCCGCCGCCGTTCTTT
>NW_023482350.1:0-1824 GCF_013731165.1 Rhagoletis pomonella | reverse complement strand
CCATTGAAAATTATGTCAAAAAGCTGCAACTAACTTTACAATGGACTTTATTTTAACTATGAATACGGGCCAATCACTATAATCCTATTTTTAGCTAATTTAAAAAAGTTAAATTAAATCAAGCTAGGGATCTTCCTACATCTATAAATTATTTTATACTTTTTAGTTCTTGTTGTAATAAAAGCATGTTTTTAGTTTTTTAACCATAATTTAATTTTTGTTTCGTTTTAATAAGACCCGATAAATAAGTCGCTTAATTTTAACGGGATTTGTTAAACTTTTTGAACGATTTTGCTAAACTTTATTTCTCGGGCGCAGCAACACTGGCGGTAATACAGACTTTGTGCACCAAACAAAGAGCGTAAATTTTCCTCATATACACACATAAGCCATCGTTCGGAGTTTGCTCCGATCGGAGCAGATTTGTTCCGTTTTGTCGAAATAATTTGAAACCTAGCCCTCTACTCCGATCAACTGAAAATCTGCTCCGTTTTGTTGCATCAACAAATTTACTCTTCAAATGGAAAGGCGGTGGGGTTTTTAATAGCAAATTAAAAGTTATATTTTACCTTTTCATCGACACGATTGTTACATTGATGAGCTACAGCACCTTTGCAAATACAGTTGAATTCGTGAATAGGCCCTCATAATAACCCGATTTGAACGCGATCAAAAAATAATGCTCTGTCTAAAGTTCTGTAATTGCGTCGTAGCCCACCGATGTAACAATTGTCCCGGTAAAGAAAGAATGAAATAACTTTTTATTAATTTTAAGCAAGGCAATTTAACTTAAATGATAATTGCTCGCTGGATTAAGGCGTCTTTACACGGGTCAATTTTCTAGTAGATTTTTGTCGTTCAACCAAAATCGACCCGTGTGAATGACATCTCAATCGTAAAATGTAAACGCATTAGCTAGTCGATTTTCCAATATTTTTTTTATAAAGATAAGAAATGCACATCTACTACGAAAACTTGATTTTTACTCCCATTCTTGCAGTCCGAACCCAGCAAAGAGCGCTCGATGAAGGTCAGCTAGTGATCAGTATTGCCAAGTTTTTAATTTAAAAAAGCACCAAAACACTGAAAATAGCGCAATTTTCCCTAAAAAAACACCAAATTTGTGTTGCTGCAGTTAATTTATTTAATAATAATAATAATAATATAATAATAGATTGGCGCTTACACATATGTTAGTGTTTGGCCAAGCTTCTCCTCCTTTAATTAGGAAAGTGTTTTTTTTATTCGTAAAAAAATTTGCAAAGCTGTACTTGGTTTCTCTAGCGGCTTTATTTTCATGCAATTGCCTACTTTTGTACAAATGCGCACACCTAGCTAATTAGCAGAATATTCTATTAATTCCGTGATAGCGACTGTGTGAAAATTTTGCGTTTGGATTATCTGGGAGCATATTATCCAGAGGAGAAGCTCGGCCAAACACTAACATATGTGTAAGTCAACGGATAAAGTTTTCCGTACGTTTGGAATGAATAAATGAATGAACAACTTATAAATACAATGTCACCATAGAATTACGTTTTTATTATAAAATTACCTTGAAAAGGGCACCAAAGAACGAAACAAGCTCTAAACTAAAAAAATTTCGCGTTTTAATTCCCTAAACGCACTTAATTTATTGCTGAAGGCCCAAAGTTGGCAACAGTTATAGCGATGTCAAATTTGCTCATATACAAGCATGGACAGAGTGAGCGCCTGCTTAAAGAGCGTAAGCATTACATGTATATACATGCGAGAGCGTAACAAAGTGAACGCAAAATCATTCAAACGTAACCCTGCAAAAATCGCGTCTACTCCATGCATGCA
>NW_023482349.1:0-1824 GCF_013731165.1 Rhagoletis pomonella | reverse complement strand
TTTATAACTTTGCCAGCAAAGCGCCAGACGCAAAAGGTATGCCACAATGAACGCCAAGAAAGCAATTTTACTCGTAAAAGTTGATGTGGATTTTATATATTTTGCTTTAAAATTATCAGCAATGTAATTAAGTTTTATGCTCCTGAAAAATAAATATTAAACCGGCTGATTGTCAAAGCGCGCAAAAAGATGGGAGTTGGCCATCAGCTTCAACGATTTATGTGGCTTGTTTTGTGCATTTTCATACAATTCATCTTATCTGTCAAAGCGAATCTGTCACGTAAAGCGAAGCAAAAGTTTTATGTGGCATCAGCTTATTTCCGTGAATGGCCGCCATCAGTAATTCAGTAGACACGAGGTTATAGTAAATCGGTATCGTGTGCAGCGTTGCCATTTTAGCCGTTTTCCGGCTAGATTTAGCCGGTTTTGATAGCAACTAGCCGGAGAAAATTCGATCTAGCCAGCAGCCGATTTGTAAAAAAAAGTTAGCCGTTTTTAGCCGATTTTACTATTTGCCTAATTTTCAGGTGCAAAAAGTAAACAAGTTGTTCGAAAGCAATAATGCAGACCCAATGAAGATTTTTAATGAACTCAATGTTTTACTTTCGCATCTATGCTCCCTAGTGGTTATTAGCGCGGACACATTTGATCCTATATGCTCCCCGTTGGAACCATACCTTGCTCCATTTCCTCAGTTTTATCACAGTTTTGAAGAGTATTTAAAAACAAAAGTAAGCACAAACGCTTTTGACCACGAAGCCGAGAAAATAATTCGAGAAAATGGTCGCTATTTTATTATCACTTTAATAAAGGAATTACGCCAACGCCTCCCTACAAATATTGCCACACTAAAAAAAAATGATTTTTTCGGTTGGAAATGCATTAAGAGTAATTAAACCAAAAGTATTTGATCAACTACAGCAACAAAAACACAAATATAATGCCGACGAAATAACATCCATAGAGATGCAATGGCAACGGTTAACGTTACATACCTGGAGTAATTTAGACTTAACTGTAAAATTTTGGGCCGAAGTTTATCAATTTCGAAATGCCCTAGGAGAAAACCCTTTTGCTGACCTTTGCAACCTAGTTTTTAGTTTTCTTGTTTTGCCTATAAGTAATGCAGAAGTAGAGCGAATATTTAGTTAATGAATATAATAAAAACTAAGCAAAGAAATCCAATGTGCGTTAAAACGTTAAACGCTATTTTATATATAAGATACGGTTTAAAATGTGAAGAAAAATGCTGCCATAATTTTACTGTAGATGACGATCTCTTAAAATTAATGAATTCAGGTGATATATACAATAGTGATTCATTTGATGATGAGGAATATTCACTCGATATAAATTAATGGTGTTAACTAGTCTTTCGTTTCTTGCGATTTATTTAAATAAAGCATGTGGATTTTCACTAAAACATTTTAGCCGTTTTTTGCCAGAATCTATCTGAAATTTTACTAAAACATTTTAGCCGTTTTTAGCCGCTTTTTTTGCCAATCTAGCCGTTCGGCCCAAAAAGTTCTGGCAACACTGATCGTGTGTAAAGACTGTAGTGATGTGCTGAGTCAATACATTTAACCCTAGAACACACACCCAGAAAATACCACGTAAACACACACCCGGGATACGTTTGTACCCGGGACCTTATTTTGCGGTTTTTTTAATGCTTATTCAACCGATTTCTATGATTTTTTTTTTTTGAAATGTATATTTTAATATATAACAAGTATTTTGTCTTTTGTTTCATTCGAATATTCCTACTGGTTCCAGCGATATGGGCAAATAAAGTCAGGACATGCAACAGTGGATTTTTGTTTT
>NW_023482348.1:0-1825 GCF_013731165.1 Rhagoletis pomonella | reverse complement strand
CTCCCGTACAAATTTACTGTTTTATACTGCATATCTCCAGAGATGTTTATGGTAGAGTACTGGGACTTGGTACTGGGGTATGTAAAATCAATTCTAAATTCATGGAAGAAGATTAGGATTATAAGAAAAATGGGCGTGGCACTTCCTGTACAAATTGACTTTTTCTTGCCACATATCCCTGGAAGTGTTTGTGGAAGACAGAATAAATTTCATTAAATGGAAAAGGGAGAGCCGGGTTCGACCTTATAATCTAAAGCTCTCTTGAGGCATTTGCTACAGTAATGAGAAGTGGTATTTTACAAGGAATGAAACCGATTCAAAATAACGTTCCGGTTTGGGTTTCGGTTTTGCCAAGTGTTTCGGTTTCGGTTTTGGTTTCGTTCTTCAAAATTTATTTCGGTTTTGGTTTCGGTTTCGTTCCGGTTTCGGTTTTTCACAGAAATTTTGTTGATATTATTTAAATGACAATGTCTTAAACGTTGAGGAAAGAAAATCGAAAATTACAGTTCACTGATAATATCAACACTAGGTTCTTTCCCTAACAATCCGGACCGGATTTGGTAATTAGAGAATAAGAGAAACATTTTCTTTCAAAAATGGAACAAAGTTCAGAAGTACGGAAACGCAAAAACCCACATTTCGTGCCCACAAGTCGAGAAACAGCTGATTCACGTTGTTCTTGTTTTTGTCACTTATACCATGTTCTGACCGACATCGGAAACATGTTTTCGTTGCTAAAACTGGTTTTCGACCTAAAACTTGTGTTTTCGTCCATATAAAATCTGTTAAACGAAAACCAGTTTTCGCTGAAAACTTCTTGAAAACTCACTTTCCACTCATTCCAATCGGCGTCTTCACTAGTTTTTTTCGATTATTTATCGAAGTGGAAGTCATATTTTAACATCTTTAATACGCCATTTCGGATTTTTTGTTAATTGCCTGGCCAAAGCAAAATAAGAATGAAAGTTAAAGGTTGTAAATGAAAAGAAAATGAAGGAAAAATGTTTTGGTTGTCGGTCAGAACATGGTATTAAATGCAAACACTTGGAAATTGAATTTTGGTTTCACAAATTTGATTTTAAGTACATAGATTGAAAATACATCAACAGGCCATTCACTTTTCCTTAAAAGCACCAAGTAAATGCAGGCAACATGTAAACACAATACAGCTGATATGCACTTTGACACTTTATCCATTTTTACTCGGAGAAAATTTCGGGCTGTTTCGGGCAGGAAGAAGAATACACTTACGATCGAATACGCTCGAATTTTCGCTCTCTATTACCCATTTTGTTGAGTACAGGCATGATTTCTGGGCTATTTTGGGCACACGCGGGATCTCGCATTGCGTACGGGAAAGAAACTACTTAAATATAATTAATCGATTATCGATTCACAACAACAAAGTCATCAGCAGATTTTTGCGAAAAGTTACCTTGCCATACTTATTTACTACTTAACAAGAATTTTAGCAAAATGTTGCTGATTTTGGTTAAATAAATCATTTATTTCAAAGAAATTTTTATTTATTATTTTTGTAAATTTCTGGAAACCGATTGAAACCTGTGATTGAAATGGTTTCGGTATCGTTCCTTTTCAGGTCAAGATAACGGTTACGGTTTCGGTTTCGGTTTTGAAAAACGAAACGGTTTTAAACGGTTACGGTTTCGGTTTGGGTTTCGGTTTCATTCCTTGGTATTTTATCAAGGCCAAGTTACTAAATTTGAGTTGGAAATATTAGAACTCGCCGTGGCACCTCAAAGAAGGTTTCACGTTCCCGCGTCGTATACCTGGAAACCTTTTAAGGTAAACTTAGAGGGAGGAG
>NW_023482347.1:0-1826 GCF_013731165.1 Rhagoletis pomonella | reverse complement strand
TTTTTTTTTCAAAAACTACAAGACAGACCTACTTTCAGTTGTTTTTCCCAAATTTAGCAAACAAGTTAATACTCGCACTTTGTACTCGGTACCCATGTTGTATTTATATACGCGTATCGAAGTACAAAAAATACTCGGTACTTAGCAGGGGTACTCGAGTATATACTTCTAAGTAATAGTATCGGAACATCACTCTACCCACCAGTGTTGCCGCGAATCATTTTTAGTGGTAACAAAATTCCTTTAAAAAAAGGGCTTAAAAGAGCTAGAAAAAATCATTGTGGCTATAAATGGTAGCTAAAATTTTTAACTTACATACATATATATATAAAAGGACAAATACTCGACATCAGCTTGCTGGCACTACCGAGAGATTGTACCATCAGGCTCGAGGCATATAACATACCAGCATGTTGGTACAATATTTATTTCTTTACAAATGAGGTCCAGAAATGATTACAGCCGAAATTTCATAATTTTTTCACAACCACGGCTTTGACTCATATAGTATATATTGCAAGAAATTTCCGGTAAAATACTTTTTAGTAAAAATAATGAGCTAATTTTACCATTCACGACACCAGCATGCTGGTATAATCAAATTTTCAAATCGTTTTTGATGTCGCACCGGCAGCCGGTACAGGTACAATCACACATCAAGAACATACACGGTCAGGCGACTTGATGGCGCCTGCATGCTGGTATCATCTATGGGTACGGTGACCATATTAACCAACGTAAAATAAAAAACATTTTTCCCCGATGATTTTGGAATACGAGCGTATAACTTATATGAAGGTAATTTAGATAAAATTTTTGCCAGTTAATTGTATTGTTAAATTGTGCAAGTTCCCCTTCTCGGAAAGGCGCGGTAACCGGATTTTAACCGATTCCGAAGAATTAAACCAAATCCTTATCAAGGACTTTGCCATCCTTTGCTGCTACAATGCGTTCATCATAAATTATGATTCATAATTCATACTACACGACCGAGTCAGCGGAGGTTTACTGTTATTTTTCAGTGGAATTGAAAACTTAGCGTGCAACACGATCCTTTGCACAACTTTCCCTGTGCTTTTGTCAACAATGAATTTTACTCAAAGTATATTAATTTTTCTTGGAAAATGTCTAAATATTAGTTTAATTTTTTTTCGATTACACAAATTTCCTATATCAGTATTAGCAAGGATTTGTGATTTATAGATTGTACAAATATTACCGATTAACAAAAATCCTTTAAGTGGGGTGCGAAACAAACTGACGAAGGTTTTTAATATATTTTATTAGGGACATTTTTATTTTTCAATTCTCTGTTTAAAAATTTAGCTCTGCAAAATCCAAAGCTCATTTAAGGGATAGTTCAAGAAATAAGGAGGAGAAGCTCCGCCAAACACTAACATATGTGTAAGCGCCAATCTATTATTGTTATAAGGAAATAAAGGACAAATGGCGTCCTTTATTTTAACAAAGATTATAAAGGACAGGGGGTTAAAATAAAGGACTGTCCTTTAAAATAAAGGACGGATGGTCACCGTATCTATGGGCCCTTTCACAAATTAAGCATATTTAGGGCTGTAAACTTATCTTTTTTAAAGTATAGTTAAACCGTTAATAGATAAGTTAACGGCCCTAACACTTTTAAAGTTTGTATAAAAAAAAATAAACAACAACAACCAAAAAGGAAAAATTTGTATAAAAGCGTAAGGAACATACAATACATATACACACACATAGAGTCTTTCTTGACTTAAAAATCATCCCTTCATAAATGAAAAAAAATTGGATCAAATTAAGCATATACAACTTTTTCATGTCAAGGATGAATA
>NW_023482346.1:0-1826 GCF_013731165.1 Rhagoletis pomonella | reverse complement strand
GTCACAAATTTAAGTTATTGATGGAAATTTTTTTTCGGCAAGACAGATATGGTTCAACAGTGGAAATTTGCGGTCTCCACCTGACATTTCTGTCTTAGCACCGCTTTTTAACAGAATCTGCAGAAGGTGGGGTTGTATAGATGTAAAATAAGTAAGTTAACAAAACACGCGAACTGCACAAACATTATTCTGATAAATTTGAGTGCAAGTCGGCACTGCTTGCCGTGGTCCGAAAGGCATACAATCTTGTTTGGATAGTTTTTAAGACAAAACCAAAAAAATGAGGGGGTATGCGTTAAAAAAAACTTTGGTTTTTTGGGACAGTCTAATGTACATATGTATGTATGTATGCATAAGCTGCTATGAAAAATGTATGCACAATCGCTAACAATCTACTATGTTGGAGATAGGGATGTTAATTTTTCGGCTTCTTCCGATCTCGGGATGGCGTTGTCGCAATCCTGGGATCCCGGGATTAGTTCCGGGATTTAGATATTCATTACCTTTCACCAACTTGAATCGAAAAAATTGCTTCTATATTGTTTGAGAATCTCTCCTACCATGAAATAAATAATAAATTAATGGATTTGAAACCATGGTACAATAATCACACGTATTCTCTTCCCAGAGAGCGCATATTCCGTCTGCCTTATTTAAAAGATATCATTGTTGCCCACACTAAAACGTTTACTGCTGGAAATATCTCTTTTTCCATACCCCATATACCATATGTATATGATCACGACTTTTTTTCAACAAACCATCTTACGGAGAACTTATTCAATTCGCAAAAGCCGGAAAAAACATCACTCACTTAATTCCAAACGTTTTTCCTCTGGTTTTGAAAAATTATAAAAATAAAATTGAGCGAAAACAAAAAGCAAAGCCAAATAAAAGTAAAAGAATCAACATTGAACTTTGTCAAAATTAAAATAAGGAAGAACGAATTTCGATGTGAAGCAAAACTCTCTAGGAAGACAATACCTGTAATTATTGTACCATGGTTTAAAACCTACTTTTTTATTTAAAGTGGCGTTTTTATTTTTTCTCTCTGACCGCAGGATTTATTTTGAAGGATTTTGTAATTTCAAAGATATGATTAATTCCAAAAACTATTAAAAAATTCAATGCAATGTAGAATAAAAATATGGGTAACAAATGCAAAGGAAATTTCTTTAGAATTTAAAAAATTTTAATTTTTTGGATTCACCAGGACGAATAGGTAATTTTTAAGCTGACAAAGTCAGAAGAACGAAATTCGAACAAATATTGCGAAATTTCAAGGATAAAATTTTAAAATCACATTCTCAATATTTACCAGCCCTTCTGCACTAGCAACTTCAATATGTTTAAACTCTACAGGATTTCCTCATTAATTTTATACCCATACTTCTTCTCTAAGCACATTTATCTGAATTTTTTAAATCATTTTTGAATTACTGACGTCAGAGTGAAAAACTACTATATTAGGCCCATGGTTTCGCGAATATATTGATATTTGTGTTTAAAATTTACTATCGCGCGGTGTTATATGTACAATGAGCTAGACATTTATAAAAAAATATTAATTATTAAATTCAACAATTTATATTGAGCTCGAGGCCTTTTTTTTTTTTAATGAAAATTTATTGTGAAAAACAACAATAATTTGAAACAAGTAAGAAAGTCTAAGTTCGGGCGGAGCCGAACATTAAATACCCGGCGCAAGTATTAAATATATGTTTCTTCACCTTTCCGAAACCTACCGCTAGATGGTAAGCCGGGGTGTATCAATTTTGAGTAAATTGGCGTCCTTCAATTTTGAAATATTGAAGTTTCAAGCATTT
>NW_023482345.1:0-1826 GCF_013731165.1 Rhagoletis pomonella | reverse complement strand
TTTTCGCCTATATCTCGAAAACACTCCTTTGGGGAAAAAATTTGACTAATTTTCAAGTTTGGTGCGCCTAAATTAGTCTGAAAACTTATGTAACTAATGAATTCGTGATGTATGTATGTTTTATATTTTTTTACGAGTTTTAAGCTTATACGGATGACAAACGCTTACTGCATAAACAGCCTTTATTTGCATTAACTCATGCATTTTCCACTTTTAAATGCGCATAAGCAGCCGGATAACTGCAAACAACAAATTTTTCTGAATTAATTCGGAACAGGGGAATTTTCGATGACAATACTAGTAAGAACGGCCAGCTGTTTTCTTTTGTACAAGTAATAGCTGTAGGCTTTGTTTTGATTTCAGCATTGCTATGTACGTTCGTGCGCATGTTCGCAGCGCTACAGCGGGAGACAAGAGAATGAAAAATTGTTCTATATATTCGCTTTCGTCCCTGCTTTTGTTTCATATCGAGCAAAGCATTGCTTCCAGCCAAGGCGTATTTAACAAGGTGGTGTTGGCCGTATATAAGTAAAAAATTACACTAACAAATTATACGCTGATGTCCGTACTGTCATTGGTATGAGTTACAACAAACACATCATTTTGACATAATGGCCTCCACGGCGAAAAACTCAGCTGTCGCCCCAACACCACCTTGTTTAATACACCTTGCTTCCAGCGTTGCCGCGAGCTTTAAAAAAAAGTGTCACTTGCCCAGCAGAAAAAGTATCAAAAGAAATACAACTGTTATTTTTTTAACTTTTATTTATTATTTTATTATAAAAACAAATAATAAATACAATTTTTAAACTAACTCCATAGTTATAAAAAAAATAAAATATATTACTTGTTTTAACAAAAACAGAGGATCTGTACGCTTATTTGCATAACGAAACACGAACTTATTGCGCAAAAAATTATTAAAAAAAACAAATTTCTACGCTCTTACTCATATTTTATAGCACGATCTAGACACCAACATGTCAAAACTATACCAAATATTCTGCAGTTGTCGACATACGCAACACATATTATTATACAGTATCACAAGAATGAGCAAAAAATCAAAATGATTTTAATTTTAGCACACAACCCCACACTCACACAAATGAACAACGCAGTCCCGAAATTGCGCAGTGTTTTTGTTTAGTGTAGGGGCCAGGTTTATTTTGAAATTTTTTTTCTAATGCAACAAATATGGTTCTATATGTATTAGAAATCTATATTTAATAGACTACGGAGCACCCCGATTTTCGGAGATTATTACTAATGTCTACGCCGACTGCTCTAATTTTTCCCAAAAAAATGTACGGGGCATACCACTGTGCGACGGCTTAAATACGTCTGATGAAACGGAACTGTTGTCGATAGGAACACAGGGAGGGAAATCATTAATTTTCATTGGCATCAAATTTATTAAAAGTTTTACAAAATAACACAAACCATGCCACAAACCAGCTAGTTTTATTAAGTTCACAGGGTGGCAAAAAAACTGGGACAGAAGTTATGTGCTATTTACATACAAACATAAATACATATGTTAAGAATCCCAGTTTCATTAAATTGTGTTCTTTTATTTTCAGTTTAAATAATATGCATTCATGATTTCCACATCCCCTTGAATAAATGGTTGCAAAATCTCAGCACATGTATCTTCCTGTGATTGCAAACTTTTCGGTAGAACATTTGATTTCTTTTTTATGAGGTTTGTGTCATAACTACATTGAATATGTATTATAATTTAAATATTGATTTCCTTCCTCCCTGTGTTTCTTCCATCACCAATTCCGTATCCTCAGTCGTGTTTCAACTTTCGCTGGTGTTTG
>NW_023482344.1:0-1826 GCF_013731165.1 Rhagoletis pomonella | reverse complement strand
CGATATTTTTTGGAATCGAGTACCAGAACCCTAGTATCGTATCGAATGTAATAAACTCACTGTTCAATATTATTGCATAGTCTTTTACTTTCCTACTAACTTTTGCAGCCCTGTAATGTTGTACTGAACATTTAATTGTGTTACCTTGTGCAACCCTGTAATGACAACTGAGAAATGTATTTTTTGTAATAAACTCTCTTGAATTCTGAATTTTTAAAGAAAAGACACGCGGTTTTTTCACTTAACCTTAATTTTATAACAACGCTCGTATTACTATTAATGTCTTCGCAACACTCACATTTCAAGGATAATGTTATTAACAATTCTTCCCGATATAAATTGGGCTTTTAAGAGCACAAATGTGTAATATAGTTAGGATTGCATGTGGTGGAATTTTAACCCGCGACTTCGGTGTTTTAAGACAACACCTCAATCTCTACGTGTTGTTACACAATATGTTAGTGTTTGACCGAGATTCTCCTCCGATTTGTAAAGTGCGCCTTAAGTTCTGAACACATTAAAAACGACGAGCTACGGGCCACAGCTTCCAATTTGTTATCTTCAGTGTCTAAACGCTTTGTCGATGACGACATGATTTTTTTGAATGCGTCGGCGACATCATGAATTTGTACGAGTTTGACATAAAAAAAGAGGAAGAACCCAATCTGTCGCTGGAAAAATAGAAATAGATCTAATCTGGCCACAACCACAGTCGTCGCGTTGCCCGGCCGGCGCCAAAATAATTATCTACATAAGAGTACGTGTTAAAATAATTTGACAGCTATGGTCCATAGCTCGTCGTTTTCATTGTGTTCGGGCTATTAATGTTGTGACACAAAAAGGGTCCTACAGATTTATGTCGACTTTGAACGACGATTTTGTTTTAATGGGAAGCTATTTTCATTTTCAAGTTATGAGCACTTCTAATCATTACACCACACCGGCCTATATACGAGACCTATATTCATATAATTTTTTTGGATTTTGGTATCGATATTTGGAATATCGAGTCTTTTTATTCCGATATTAATGGGTACCCGATATTTTTAAAGCGATACTTTAATTGAGTACCATATCGATACTTTCTGTTCGATATCGTGTCCCTACGCTCGGGTATAAAAACAAGACTATTGTATTGAGTAATATTGGAGAGTAGTATAGCTCGTATCGATTGCGGGATTATTTGCAAATGTATTTACAGCTGTACTTTTTATTATGAGTGTCGAGTGTTATTGTAATGTGCATATGGAAGCATTGCGATAAGTCATGCGTTAACAGAAGTGTAGATAACGCATACTTAAAGAGAGCAAGAGTATACTTTTCATATAAGTAATAAATTTTTATACCCGAGCGCACTTGTGCACAAGGGTATTATAACTTTGTTCACATAACGGTTGTTTGTAACAGGCAAAACGAATCGAGATAGATATAGACAAATGTATACATAAATGATCAGAATGAAAAGAGAAATCGATTAAGCGGTGACTGTCTGTCCGTCCGTCCGTCCGTCCGTCCGTCCGTCCGTCCGTCCGTCTGTCCGTCTGTGCACACGATAACTCGAGTAAAAATTTAGATATCTTAACGAAACTTGGTACGTGAACTTCTTTTGGGCGTAGGACGGATGGTATTGAAAATGGGCGAAATCGGACAATAACCACGCCTACCTCCCATATAACGGTAATTTTAAGAAATACGAAAACTGCGATATTTTAGTAACTACTGAAGATAATTCACTCAAAATTGATACCTACAATGAGTTTCAGACGGAAAACATGAATTTTATAAATTTTTGGAAAATGGGCGTAGCCACGCCCACTTATGGTTAC
>NW_023482343.1:0-1826 GCF_013731165.1 Rhagoletis pomonella | reverse complement strand
CCCCTGTTATAATATAAACCCACCACACATTGGCAAGTTTTAACAAATTAACTTTTTTTTATTTAATTTTAGTTATTTTTTTATAAAAATATAGTTTAGTCTTTGATAAAAGATCGAATGAATCCAAGATTCAACCTTTCGTAAAAATTTCCAGCTTTTTAATTAGACTTCTTAGAAAGATTTTGAGTATGCAGTTTTGTAGTTATAAAAATGGAAGAAATTAAGGAAATGCAAAAGAATTACAGAAATCCAAAAGAAAATTAAAGAATTCAATGAAATTAATAGAATCCAAAAAATTAAAAGAATCCAAAAATGTAAAAGAATCAAAAAAATTAAAAGAACCCAAAAAATTAAAGGAATGCAAAATAAAAACTAAAAGAATTGAAAAAAACTAAAAGAATTGAAAGACTAAATATTTTAAAGAGTTACAAAAAGAAAATTATTAAATTTAAAAATATAAAGATATAAATAATAAAAAAAATTAGATAATGGTGATTCCATGTAAAAGAGAATAACGACATAGATTTAAAAAAATGTAATAATTACATGGAAACACAAAATAAAAAAAGTTGGATATAGGTACTTCTTATTAGACTCACTTCTGTATCTTTATGTATGTACTTCCATGTTTTTTTTATAAATTCAACATTTCGTCGCGATTTATACATCCATACTTCTCGGAACTGTTTGTGATTTTTGCAAAACTTGTCGGAATATTTCTGGGATTATGGAAAATTTCTTGGTGCATTTCTGGAAATTTTAGTGGTACTTTAAAGTTTCTTATTAAAAATAATAAAAACCTAAAATTATCGATTCACCTTGCTCGAAATGTTATTTAAATCTTTTGCTTTTAATAATCATATGGATACTCGATATGGTCTCCGTCTTGTTTTTTTTTTGTAGGAAACTAGCTATGTGATATTTTTGCGTTTGTTTTCGAGGCGATTTTCTCTTTTTTGGTTCGAGGCCTAGCCTAGTTACAATGATATTAAAACATATACATAAGTAATCAAAAAACTAGTTAAATCCAACGGCAAAGTTCTGTCGTTGATATGTAATATTTCAGAGTTAAAAGAAAATTCAGTAAACAAAAACTTTACACACAAGTTGGGAATTCTATTGAAAATTTAATTCAAACCAATCGCATGCAGATAATTTTTACAGCCGTTAAAATTTCCAATTAAATATCTTTTTCATAGATCAGTCTCACGCACACATGCATGTCATGTAACCTTTTCGCTGTAATTTATTGAAGTAACAATGCTCGCTCGAATGTGCAACGAAATTTTGTTGGTTTTTGTTTAAAACGCGCTCGTATCTCCGAAAAATCAACACAATTAAACAATATAATTTTACTGGCGCAAACAAATTGAGTAATCAGCAGTTGAATGATTCAATTAACCTATGGTGGTTGTACTTCACTTATTAAATAAATAAAAATAATTGCCACTTGGCGCAAAAAATAAATTAAACAATAGCAAATTGATTTACAACTGCATGTCTATGGAAATGCTACCGCGAAAAGAAGGCGGCGTACAAAAGTAATTTTGTTATTTTTTGGTGTATGCAAATCCGTAGTTCGTTAAACAATGAATAAAAGTCGTGATAACTGCTGCAACTTAAATAAAGTCTGAGACATATGTTTATTAGGGTGCCTCAGAAAAAAGTGAATGTTTTTCACACCGAAATTAAAAAAAAAATGTATCTTATATTTAAGGCTTCCGCCAAAATATTTCGGGAAAATATTACGATTTCCGTGCGTTGCAGCGATTTGAAAATACCTCTAAAAGTTTAATTTTTTTGATTCCGTTGATAAAATTTTTGAA
>NW_023482342.1:0-1826 GCF_013731165.1 Rhagoletis pomonella | reverse complement strand
AAAAAAGAGAATAATTATAAAACATTCAAATGGCAAGGAAACAACTTACACCCCATTCACCTATGCTGAAGCGTGTGAAAATAGTGAAGCTGTAAGAGAACTGGGAAATCTTCTTAATAAGAGAGCAACCCAGCAGTCCACTGTTGTAACAGCCAAAACTACTACAGCTAGAAGTGAAAAAGTGCTTCAAGATAATATCGTGGTACCAGTTGATGCATATGAAAATAGTAATGAAAGTAGTCTTGAAGAATCTATAGAACATAAACCATGCGAAAACAGTAATGCAATAGCTATAGAGGACAAAGATATCGCTGCTTCAATAGAAAAGCTTGATAATACTGGAATATACGAAAACAGTACCACTAATATTTTAACAGAAATTGCCGCACAACCAACTCTAAGTACTGCTGATAGTACAGATAAAGCCAATACCTTATCTTCTACTGAAATGAAATCATGTTTTGATAATCGATCTGGAAAAGAAAACACTGTAAACGAAAAAGAAGAACTATCAACAAAAGTAATGCAACAAAGACGAGCAATCATGGCTGGTATTGTTGGCACAGCATTATTGGTGGGTAGTGTTGTATTTTATGTCTTGGAAGTCCATGTTACAGTAGCAATAGCTGTGGGAATAGTTGGACTAGCATGTATAGGTTTTGCGTTGTACGATGCTTTAAAGCCGAATACAAAGTTCGAGAGAGTAGAAAATACAGAACAACTGGATCTTTCTAGCCCAAGTTTGTGAAGCTACCGAAGTCAATATATTTACCATTATTAATAACAAATAAATATTTAAAAAATTTCTTGACTTCCGCCAAAATAGATGGCTTTATGCCAATACTACTAAGAAAACAGTAGTAAACATTTGGAAGAATTCAGTCTTTAATGAGTGGGGATTTGTATGAATAATAATAAACGTAAAAAATTAGAATCAAAAAGCAACAATATAATAGAACGGCTTCTATTGAGGACCCCTGAGCAGCTAAAACTATATTGTAAACTACTTGATAATGAGAAAAAGCAAGATCTTTATCAAAAGGTGCTGAAGGAAATGCGTAAAAACCAGGAAATCAATCAGTTGAAGAAGCTGAACGAAATAGCTGCTGTTATAGAAGAGGCCATTGAAGAGGGAAGAAAGTTATCAGGCAACTGGCCTACAAAATCTTAAAGCTAGTGATATGCCTGAAAGATCATAAGTTTCAAAAAGTAAGGTAATTTCTTTAAAAGAAGCTATAAATTATTAACTAAATACTCAAATCCCCTGCCATTTTCCCCTTAATTTAAGCTTATAAAACTTTTAGCATTCCAGAGAAATCCTTACCTATTAAGAATTTAGTGAATTGTCCAAAATAGCTATAAAGAGGACGCATAATATTATATAAATGAATACCACAACATAAACCTCCTTTGTCTTACTCAGCACACTAAAACTATAAGCTCTATACTTAAACTTCCATAAACTTTACTAACATTTGCATATCTACTCTTGAACCTGCTATTGCATTTTTTCTATCTTCACCTTTCTTAACTTACTATTCAACAAAGCCTACCAGGTTAACGACATTGAGATTGGCTGATTATTTCAACATCACTATCGCTAGAATGTAAAGAGTTCAGTGACTGGCTACGCGATATTGGTGGTACTTCATCTAACTTACTACTTGGACCTGGCTGATCATTATTACTGCCACCGGAGCTTGATAGCCTACTACGTGATATCGGCTGTGTGTTTGGATCATATTGCTGATCAAATTGAATACCAGAAGCTTGAGCACCCTGTTGTTGACTAGTACTTGCTTCTTGCGAACCTTTTACAGCTTCTT
>NW_023482341.1:0-1826 GCF_013731165.1 Rhagoletis pomonella | reverse complement strand
AGCATTTTTTTATATATTTATGTGGGCTCGTTATCGTCCACTTGGCATTAATATACTTATTAGACAAACAATGATGATGAAATCAAGATCAAGGTTATTCTTATATTAGTAAAAAAGATGAATATGCTAATATATTAGTGTTTTAAAAATCACACCACACCTTGGGGCTTATCAGAGAAATTAAATATATACATATGTATAGCATAGAATTTTTTGTTTGGCTATTTTTAAATTCTTTTTAAATTGCCATTGATTTATTAAATGTGATTGAAGTTTTGAAAGCCAGCTAATTTTTGAATTCTTATGCTTTTTAGAGAAATGAAATTGTAGTATATAAACTTATCTCTTTATTGAGATGAATTCTCATTTATCAAAGAAATTTGCTGTGAATAAGGTCCATTTTTGCTTAAGTTTTTAAGTAAACTATATAAACATATATAAATTAAACAAAGGACGAAGGTAAGCTTTTACTAAAAAGATCTAATAATAATAGAAAAAATGTTTTCTAATTTTAAAATATATATACATATACAGACATGTTCTGTAAATCGAACGATTTTGAAATCAATACGATTTGCTAAATATTGATCGTTATTTCTGATGAAAAGATTGAATATTATTTATATAAAAGAATATATAATAGAACCATCAGCGATGTTATATCACCGGTATCAATACCAAATTATGAGTTTTATGATTAAAAATCCATAAAAATATTTCCAAAATCTTATCGATTTCAAATCGAACGAATTTCAGAACATACCTGATATTCTATATTTTATATACGTTTATAGACTGAATTTTATACAAATGGAGAACCTATGGAATGTAATATTTACTGAAGATGTGGAATCGCGTGGCCTACAGGTGTTTTGTGATGAAATACCTAAAAATCCTCTTCCTGAAGTAGAGTACTACTGGACAGGAAAAAAATATCTTATAGTATATTATGGCCATCAATATTTTAAATTAAAACCCCGTGTGGTACGGGAAAAACCACATTTACTAATAAACAATTAAAATAAAAAAAAAAAAATATAATGAGGAAGAGTTTTCGATTTTAAAGTAAGGAAAGTTTTTCTTTGATCTAGAGATGGATTTTTAAATAAGTGTAAATAAAACATCTATTCCTGAAACGACATCAGAAGCGCCTACATCTAATCCGAAAAAGTTTTTCACAACACAGGAAGCCATAGAAGCATTTAGGCAAGATCTATTACAAAAAGAGAAAAATATTTCGGGAATAATTGAGAGCTCACAACCCTTTTATAGACATTTTCAGCTTCAATATGAAGATAATATTATGCTATGAATTCGCTGTACATATGATAGTGATTTCCTTCAACGTAAACTGAATATTTCTTGTTTTGTGTATCGCCAGGTTGCATTCGAGAAAATTTTAAGTAACGGTGAAATTGAAATTGTTACTGGAGATGATATCACACTACGCTCAGATGTCACATTCATTGATATTAAAAGTTATAAACATTATATGGATTTGGAAATTTCTTAACTTTTAATACTATAATATGGATTTGCCGTATTCATATGACATATAAAAAGAATACAAATGTAGTATATAAAAAGAATAATTTGATATTTGGTTTTCATTACTCAGCGGAGAGTGATCGATTAGTTAATAAAATTGGTGGTTCTAATACATACTTATGTTCACAATTATTTAAATAGGATTTGAACAGACTCTAAAAAAATAATATAAACTTTTATAGAAATTCATAAGACTATTTTTAAGCGAATTTAAAAAAAGCTCAATCTATATAATGTTAGAGGAATATACGTTGGTTATAGACGTTCAGGGAGTCTAT
>NW_023482340.1:0-1827 GCF_013731165.1 Rhagoletis pomonella | reverse complement strand
TAGTTAATTTTTGAGTAGATTTGCAACTGCTGTTTTGAAGCATTGAATCGAACTTACACATTTTATTGAATTTGGTAGTGAATTCCATATTCTGATAGCACTAACACAAAATAATCTTGAGGCTATTAATGTTTGGTATTTAGGGACAACAATATTACAGGTACGAGACGATTGAACAAGTTTTAATTTACGGTACAGGTATAATGGTTTGCGGTTTCTGATCAGTTTGAATAGGAATAAAATATTGCGATAATTTAAGTAACTTTCGATGCTATAACCGAGAATATTTACAGTGAACAATGATATATGATATATTTAAAGCCCCTTTTAATTTATTCTTCGATTCATAATCAAGATTTCCATACAATATTTCACAACACGCGATATGGGGAACGATAAGTGACTGAACCAGCTTCAATTTTGTATTATTTGGTAGGCAATATCATGTACGCCAAAGGTTTCTTAAAATAAAGTATATTCTAGAGATACAGTGGTTGATATGATCTGTGCAAGTCAGACGAGAATTAATTTTAAAGCCCAGATTAGTCACAACATGTCGAAACTTTAACTCAGTTTGCGCCAATATAATTGGCGATAGACAACTCAGGTCAAAAGAATCAGGTGATATAGATATAACCTGCGTTTTTGGCAGCATTTAAGCAGAGGCTATTTGTTTCGGCCCAGATTTCTATTCTCCTTAGATCTTCATTTAACCGAAACACAAAGTCTTTCCCAAGTCCAATAGGTCGCGAGTAGTAGATCTGTGTATCATCGGCATACAGGTGAATATAAGCATTTTGACTGCAGTGAACAATATCATTTATAAATATACTAAAGAGTATAGGACCCAGGATTGAGCCTTGCGGTACACCGAAATTAATTTTCCTGCGACAAGAAATTGTTTCTCCACATTGCACTTGTTGGTACCTGTTTGATAAATGCGCTTCCATAAACTTAAGCGAAGTAGAGTTGAAACCAAAATAGTACTTCAAATTTGCAAGAAGAATGTCATGCTTTACGGTATCAAAGGCTTTAGAAAAATCTAATAGCACCAGGATAGTTAGTAGTTTATCATCATAAGCAGGACGAATATCTTCCATTACCTTCAAAACCGCTGTAGAACAACTGTGACTTGACCGAAAACCAGATTGGACCTCACTCAACGAGTTATGATTATTCAAATGTAGAACTATCTGGGACGAAATCAATTTTTCAACAACTTTGGCTAAAACAGGTAAAATTCTAATAGGCCTATAGTTTTCGGGAGAGTCACAAGACTCGCCTTTGGGAACAGGAATAATATTTGGAATCTTCCAAAGGTTTGGAAAGGAGGATGATGTTAAGGCAAAATTAAAGATATGTGTAAGTGTCGGAAGAATGTAAGGGATAATCAGCTTAAGGAAACGTAGACTGATACCATCTATACCAGTAGCATTTGACTTGCTAGCAAAAATATTGTTTACAACATCGTCCTCACTGGCCGTATTAAAAGAAAATTCACATGAGGGTTTGCAAACCAAATTTTGATTAAAACTGAACGAGTGCGAATTCGTAAGTTTATTATTGGCGCCAATGAAATAATGGTTCATCTCATCCGCACCAAGACCGCAAGGTTTTGAATCTTTATTACAGACTCCCATAGATTTCAAATTTTTCCACAATGTTCTGGAGGGTAATTTTGTATCAAGCTTATTTTCCAGATAGACTCTTTTACTGTAACGTATTTCTTTAGCTACTTTATTTCTCAAATTCTTATATGCATTCCAACGCTCGTCTGAAGGATATTGCTTCCAATATTTATAGGCCTTACTTCGATCCTTAATAAGA
>NW_023482339.1:0-1827 GCF_013731165.1 Rhagoletis pomonella | reverse complement strand
GTGGGTGCGAAGTGGCGTACGCGGCGAACGACTGAAGGATGCGTTTAACGAAATTCAACTTTGGTGTACTAATCGACCAGCCCTTCAACTGCACTGCACACGCACACACACATACATACATGCATGCATATACACAGGTGCATAAGTATTATGTTGGTACATATATTCAGTTTATAGCTTTCAGCTTTCAGCTTTTAGCTTCAATTTCAATTTCAGTTCAGTTTAGAGAAAATTTCACCGCGAAGGAAACTCCAAAAGCGCGCGCGTCTCTACCTGTTCTAAGTTCGCAGCTAACTGGCATCAAACTACCCGAGCAGAGTTTTCCAAAGTTGTCGAACTTTGGAAACGCAATGAAAATTGCAGCTGAAATTGTTTCTGCTGTTGTTGTTGTTGAAACGCAGCGCAGCCATCGCGCTTCCTGCGTCCTTCTGTTCGCATTTTAAGGCATTTCCCCAGTCGGCTTTGTTGGTTGACTTTGTTTTCGTTTGATTTTGTTGGTATCCCCCATTAGAATATCTTTCGTTCGTTCGTTCAATGTTGGTGTTTGCGTATTTTTTGCTGCTTTTGTTGTTGTTGTATACTTTATAGTCGCTGGCGTAGTCGCTTACGTCGCCGCGGCCGCTGCTGCTTTGGTTGTCGTGTTGTTGGCGTCGTGCGCCCTCTTCGTTACCATTGCCTTCGTTGTTTGCTGGCATTTGGCGTACTCGCTCGTTTGTCGTTGTTTTTGGTTTTTGGTGGTGAGTAGCCTTTAGAAGCAGTTGTTGTGATTGTGACGTTGGTCGGTGGAGGTGGAGGTGGTGTGGTGTTTTGTGGGGTAATTGCCTAAAAGTATGCTACGAGTAGCAGCCAGCAGAGTCGCATTATCAGCTGTGCTGTAGTTATCTCTTGCTTTCTCTTTCGTGCATTTGTGCTAACGGTTTTCCTGAGGATGCGACGTATTTGTTGGCCAAATGTAAACAAAGAATTTCGACGGTGGAATGCTAAGGATTTCGGAGTTATATAGATTGGGGTATTTCGGAGTGAAATAACGAGTTCATATGTAGGTAAGAGGGTTATATTTTTTTCTTGTCTTCCGGGAAGATCGAGTACAATATTTTTTTAATAATTTTGGGAATTCTACAGTGGAATTGTGATAATCGCTATGATAAATTTTCGTAGCCAAAATTCTCTAAATGTAGATGTTGCATATTGTTAGGCGCGCCTGTTGTTCCTTTGGAGATTTTCGGCGATCAAAATTAGCGATAGCGAATGTTAGAATCCGACTGCTGAGCATCGAAACGATCTGATATATCGGCTAACTCTTCCGACTTATATTAAAAATCGTGTTTCGCTTCGTACCTCTCTCTGAAATCATTTACCTTTCTGTTTGTTATATGTAACAGAGATAATAATATTTATTTAATATTTTGTTAATATATACAAAAAAAAAACAAAGAACTTTATCAGATACATGAACCAGTTTTGAGCCGAACCGGTTCTGAGCCGGAAAACAGCTTTTTTCTATTAATTAACTGAACCATTAACCGAACCGAGAGTTTCCATAAACGTTCGATCCGAACCAAAAACCGAATCACTTTTCATAAAAGTTTAAAGGTTCGTTTCAACCAATTCTCAATAGATAAAATTACCCACTTTTTTCTTTTTGTTAAATACTGTTCCATGTTTGTTTACCATGTGCCGATATTAAAGGTAAAGGCAACTGACTGGCACTGACCAAAGTTTTCATCCGGTTCACGTCCCTGCTAAATATCATAAACTGCCTTATCCTGAGTTTCGCCTGGGAAAAAAAAAATTCACCCGAAAATTCGTCATTCGCCCATAGTAAAA
>NW_023482338.1:0-1827 GCF_013731165.1 Rhagoletis pomonella | reverse complement strand
TCTCCTTTTTTGGAAGTCGGTTAAAAAATACGTAATTAACCATATTATAAGATAGATTTTTTCAAAATTTTCACTATTTTTTTAATATTGTTTTGTTCTGATATCTTATAATTTATTACGCTTTTTTTTTGAGAAAAACATAGATTTTGACTTAAACTTGACTATAAATCACGCAAGTGATTACTTTAGTAACTCCCGGTAGTGCAGAGAGAGCCGATGGTGACTACCGCCTAGGGCATTGCCTTGTAAAAGTAATCGATGAAATACACTGCAAGTAGTCGGTCGGTAATTAACGGAGTTTATCAGGTAGCTACCGATTCAGCAGTCCTGTAGTCGCTCTCCCGTACTGCAGGGTATATAGCAATTTAGACGAACACGCACACAGCCTAAACTACAGTATATATACCCTGCAGTACGGGGGAGCGACTACAGGACTGATGAATCGGTAGCTACCTGGTAAACTCCGTCAATTACCGATCTGGTAATAAACCTTTTCGCAGTTTTTCACCAATTGGTCCCCGAAGAGTACTTTTGGGTTGTGTGCAGCGTTTTCGTTTTGCGCGCACGGCAACACTACTGTGGGGAATTTCGCCTCATGATTAGAAAAAGGTATTTTCGGGGATAAAATATATATAATTGTGTTATTTACGAACAAAATGTAGGTTAAGTACATGATGCAATAATACAAGGTGGTATCGGTTGTGACAGCTCGATTTGACACTGCCTTAGCTCAGGAGAATAAGAAGAAAAACAGGAAAAATTAATCCCCATTTGGGGGAAATATATAAAATTTCATATTTTCTTCTAAACAAAATTTGTTTTTGTCAATGTTATTGTGGCTTATTAACATTTTATTTTTAATGTTTTTATTGAGCTTTTGTACCAGGATTGTTTATTAGGAAAAATTGAAAGAGCAACAATGTCTAAGCGGTAGAAGTTATAGCAGCTATCACCACATCTCCTCATCTGACTTCTTTTTTCTATACATCAGCAGGGATCGAACCTGCGAACCTGTTCAAAGTCAGAAGCGTTAAACACTGAGCTATGTACATCCCGTAAACTCTTGTCGCTAATTCATTTTCCTTATTCAACCAAGTACTATCAAGTGCAGCTGGTTTGCCGTTTGTATTGCTTATTTGCTTTTTTGTATAGTTTCAGACAGGCTCTTCCTAAACTATGTATGTATTTGTCAATGTTATTGTGGCTTATTAACCTTTTATTTTTAATACTTTTATTGAGCTTTTGTACCACGATTGCTTATTAGGAAAAATTGAAAAAGCAACAAGCAAAAGCAAGTCTAGAAAAAATAAGTCAGATTAGGAGATGTGTTGATCTCCGAAATAGCTGCTATCACAGTGTATACAGTGTGCCAAGTAATGACATTTAATTTTTCTCATATCCATATTTGACAATTGCTTTAGTTTGTTAGTTAAAATTTTGAAATTTGTTGTCACTTTCTTTAACCTTTTTGGTAGTTTGAAATTTAAATTTTTTTGAAATCGTGAACAGAGGAAAATATTAACAAAAAAGAAATATAGAAAGCGAAAAAACTAATAATGCCGCATACGTGTCTTTTATGCAAGAGTGCGAAGTGCGGTGACTCCGTGTTCATCGTACCGAAGGACGAATATGTAAAAAAAACAGTAGGAGCTAGCTTGCCACATGTCTTTGTCACCAACAGCACGTATTTGTGAGAATCATTTTTAACACCTCCGACCTTTCTAGTACGAGCCTAAAGCGCAAGCGATTGCATACGGAATCAGTTCCGTCAAAGCAAATACCAGTGCCCAATCTATCCAATGTGGAAATAGAAAGGATGTACGAAAT
>NW_023482337.1:0-1827 GCF_013731165.1 Rhagoletis pomonella | reverse complement strand
ATATTTTTCGCGTTTGTTTTGGGTATGCATTTTGTTATGCATACAGCGTACATACATATGTACATATGTATATGTAAGTAATGCAAGCAAATGCTTTTCGGTTGGAAGGAATGTGGGAATATGCACAAATATATGAATTATGGTGGAAACATATATGTATGTATCTACATATACATAAATTACGTACATGCATACGTGTAGTTAAAGTATATTCCAAGCGTACACTTTTCAGTATAATGGTGTATCTGCATGTTATTTTATTATAATGATTGCGTTTATTTTTAACCGACTTCCAAAAAAGGAGGAGGTTATCAGTTCGTCGGAATCTTGTTTTTTTTTTTTTTTATGTATGTTACCGCATAACTTTGGACCACGTCAACCGATTTCGATAATTCTTTTTGCATCGGAAAGGTAGTGTCTCAGAGGTGGTCCCATACTAATCTGGTTTAGATCCGATCATTGGATCATGAAATATATATATATATATATTTTTTTTTCATATGAGAATTGAAGTCGGTTATGTTTTTTGCTTAAAAATTACTTGTTTATATCTAATGAATGGAACTTAGTGGGGATAAGATTGACTAATGAGAAAAGTGGGCGTCTGGTGAAGACTGAGAGTAAAGAAAAGCAGAAAAAACAATACATATACATTTTTAATTTATTTTAAATGTTTTGATTCGCCATTATAAGGATATTAATAAGAAACCAAAAATATAAACATGTAAATAGAATAAGAATATGTATGGATGTATTACTAGAAGAAAACTCAATAAAACGAAGGTCTGCATTTCATATCCATGCACACATACATATGTATGTAGATATGTGTGTATCTATGTATATGCATGTACTTATACTGGTAAGAGCATAGTTATTTACTGAACAGTAGCGCAGAATGAGCAAAAATTTTGCAGCAATAATCAAATAATAGCTAAGCGTTGGTTTTACTACGACCTTGCAAAGACGAAAAAAATTTACTTGTGAGCCTTTTAGCCTGAAGTATGTATGTAGATACAATATTGCAGCAGCTTTCTACCTACCTTTTGTTTATTTTCCACTAATAACTAGTATGCTTTAGAAATATTTACGGAAATAGAGCACATGATTTCGTTCATTTTAGAGTTGTAGCAGGTAGTGATTTTTTCTTCAAACTGCATTTCGCTAAGTGCGGAGTTGCGTGGTTTAGTTGGGATTTCCCTGAATACCAGATATTTCGTAAATACGTATGTACGTTCTCATAAAATTTTATTTTGTAAGAGTTTTGGGTGTGCACCTACATAAATGAGATAAACGATGCGGGTGCTCCATTCGCGATCACTCACAACAGCTTATCCTGAAAACTTTTTAGGGCGTTGTATGGAAGATGTTTTTTTCGCTTTTCTAAGGAATTACGCTATAATTGCACGTATACATATACATATGCATTGTTGTCAGTGGTAGAAGTAATATAAGAGTCTTCCCACATCATTTATAGCATTTCGTTTGCTAAACTTTCTTGCTGCATATCGTGTAGCAATTTGGACGCTTTAACTACATTTGCGCCGTTGTCAGTGGTATTGGAATAAATTTGGTTTATCCCAATGCCATACTCGTTGAGACATTTAACAGATAATAGATAACAGATAACAGATAACTGATAACAGATAACAGATAACAGATAACAGATAACAGATAACAGTTAACAGATAACAGATAACAGTTAACAGTTAACAGTTAACAGTTAACAGATAACAGATAACAGAAAACAGATAACAGATAACAGATAACAGTTAACAGATAACAGATAACAGTTAACAGATTACAGATAACAGATAACAGATAACA
>NW_023482336.1:0-1827 GCF_013731165.1 Rhagoletis pomonella | reverse complement strand
TAAAAATTCAAGAAAATGTTGCCTTCAAACTATATTACTAAAATAATAAACAAAGGAGTTATAGCACTTTTAATATCACAGGTCAACATGAGTTTCAGATGTAAGTATAATAACACAGTACAACAAAAATTGATTTTTTTTATGCAACAGAGTAACCTAAATTTAAGGATTATGTTGAGAGGATTTCGAAATTTTTATTTTATTTTTTTTTTAACCCTTCGAAATACAGCCGAAAAGGTTTTTTCGTTGAAAGTTGGGTATTTGACGGCCGATTTTTCCTTTTAAGCTATGAAGTCGTTTACCCATGGTTAGGTCAGCTAACAAAATTCGCCCCCACAAATTCCTCCAACAGTTTTCTTAGTTGGAAATTTAATCTCACTGCTTTCGTACCAATTTGGGTACATTTTTGCTACGATTTTTCCCAAATTCATACTCTTTGTTTTCGTCGCATCAGCAACCCGGGGAGTGCAAAACTGACGCTGTCAATAGCGAGCTAACCTCTTGTAATTTAATCATGCCAATAAATTTTATAAATTGTGGAAGTCAAAGTAAATAAGTGAGTCAAACCTGTTGTTTCGTATTGATAATAATAATTTATAATTAATACCATAAATTGTGCTGGTGAAATAAAATTAAAAAGTGACTTAACAGTGTGTGCAATTTAAAAATGGCTTTCGTTAAGCGCGATATTGATATTAAAATGTTACCTACGAAACGTGGTGTTATTGAATATTTTTTGTTCCTTAAATATTACGGCTCTGCAAGTGTTCCAAAAAATCGAAGTCTCAATGAATATTTGCCAATAGTTATGAACACAATTTCAAAGTTGTGGCAGCAGGCAAACATCCCTATAGTTACAAGAACTACGCTCCGGAGAAACATTGAAAGCCTCCTTCAAAGTTATTACAATGTAAAAAAACATCCTTATGAATATAATGATCAGGAATGGAATAAAATATTGTTAATTTCAAAGTGTAAGTGCATTATGGACTTAAATCGACAATGTGATTGCCCTAGTGCAAGTAGAGTTCCAACCGCGGTAAATGACTTTCTTTATGATCAATGCGGGCCAAGGCTTTTGTCATTAGATAGTGGGCTTGATCATACTAGAACTGACAATTGCTCGCTAGAATGTAATGTTGAAAATCACACTGAAACCGCTGCAAGTTCGATTGGTTATGTGCCTAGCTCAAGTGAAGACGATGAAGCAAGTGAAGAAGTCACACAAAGTTTAAAAGTATCTGATTTGTCCTTAAAAAATTATTGCTCGGCGTTAGATAGGACGGATACTTCAGATCGCTTTGGATCATTGCTTGCTACAATGCTAATAAAAGATTTGCAAGCTGCGATTGCTACAAAAGTAAAAAAAGGATTTTAAAGAAAACACAGCGGATAAAATTATGAAATATTTTGATTATCTGGTCATTGACAAAAATAAAATTTCACGCGAGCGTAACAAGATTAAGATTATGTAAGATTACGGAACCCCCTTGTGTGCAGTTCTACCCAGATAGTGAACTTACAATGTTTCAATTTTCGGAAAATGAAGTGATAAATATCCCAGGTAAATATCTTCAAACTAAAAACTTCACGGGTCTTATAGTACTTTTAAATCTTTTTTTTTTTAGAGTTCCTCTGTCATTCCCAGAATACCGAACGGTTTGTGCGTGTTGTTAGTGAGTCTGCAAGTGCTGTCACTGATGAAAAGCGCCTGGGCCACATTTTTGCAAAATTAGAAAGCCGAGACCAATATAAAAGCCTTGATTCGCGCCAAAATTTGCTTAAGTAGCAATAAATATTGTAAGTGAAATAACTTTTTTGTTGATT
>NW_023482335.1:0-1827 GCF_013731165.1 Rhagoletis pomonella | reverse complement strand
TTTATCAGACCAGCGCTGACTATTGTTATGTCTGGCGAGCTGCAGCAACTGCCCATAATCCTGGTGGGTGCGTCGTCGTTCATTGTGCAGAATGTCGAATCGTCTATCTGCTCAGCCAAGTTAGTTCCCCCACGATCCTTTGACAGGCTTGAGTGCCAAAGATCGTGGTGCGCATTAAAGTCGCCTACTGCCATACGGTTTTCACCTTTGAGGAGCGCACCTATGTCAGGGTGATATCCTGCCGGGCAGCAGGTGTAGGGGGTATATAAACGTTAAATATTTCGAGCTCAACATCGCCTCACCGGATAGCAATGCCCTAACATTCTAGGGTGGTATCCCTGCGGTCGATGTCTGCTTCGATAAGACGATACTGCACGGTGTGGTCCGTGATGAACGCTAAGCCACCACCATTATCCCGCTCACGATCTTGACGGTGCACATTGTACCCGGCACAATTCAACAGTGTTGAATTGCTGTGCAACTTCGTCTCTTGGACCGCAGCTATCAATATGCCATGCCTTACCATGAAGACGGTTATCTCCCCGATCTTGCTCTGAAGCCCGTTACAGTTAAATTGAAGGCGATTCATATGGTTCGGGAGATGTGTGGTGATGCGGGGTGTGGGGGATGTGTGGGGGATGTGTGTGGTCGTGTCGCCGTTATCTGTGTGCGCTGCTGAGGTGGTTGCCGCCCTGTGGTGGTGGAGGGAGGCGTCGCAGTTGAGGTCTGCGACCGAGCAGCGCAACATGGGCCCTCGAAGTTCCTCGCCCAATCTCGCGTGGTGCGCAGACCTGAGCATGACCTAAAGTGGCACCAGCCAAGGCAGGTGTTGCACTTGACTGATGTCACGGAATATCCTGGCCTGACATACCGTGCAGATTGTAGGAGGAACCAGCAGTTGTTGGCGGCGGCGTGTGGGTATTGGTGCGGTTATGTGTGTTCTATGGTCTGTCACGGCTGTGGTATGGTCTAAGGTGACTGTGTGAGACTGCTCAGGTGGGCTGACGTTAGCCGTGGAGGCTGCTCTGTTTGAGTAGCAGGGGGCCACGTACGACGTGGTCCACTGCCGATGTGTTCGTAGTTCTGAGCAGACTCTAAGATGACAACACCCCTCGCAGGCATTACACTTGACAGAGGTGGAGTTATGGTGTAGTCGTCCCTGGCATACACAGCAGGTGTAGATTTCTGGCCCCGGGTTTGACTCGATGTCAGCCCTGAGTAGAAGAATACGTAGCGAATGTAGCCCTATGGGCCAGCAACTTCTGAGATACTTCGCCGACCTAAACGGGGTTAGATCGCCGAAACAACAGCCCTTGGTCGGGTAAAACCCGAGTCATTCCGGTACGTAGAACCGGCTGTCGTGGAATGCTTCCTCTATCTTCATCTTTACTTTTAACGGTACCCTCATCCTCATCTTTTTCTTAATATTTATCTTTCCTAATCCTAAATCCTAAAATAGTTCCCAGATTAAGTTTCTGTGTCTCTTTCAAAAAGATAAAATTCCAATCCTTTCGACAGATTCATTTTTGTAAGTAACCAATTCCTTTTCTTTCGTAGAAACAATGGTAAATATTGGCTTATTTTGGGATAAATTTAAATCTATTAAAAAAACAACACTTACGGGGCAATGTTTATTGTAAGAACAACATTTTTTTCTATGAATCGACATACTTTAAGCATTGTTGACGCTATTTCCATTTGAATGAGGAAATAGCGTCAATGACGTTATTTCCAAATTTTTGTTGACTTTATTTCGCTTTTGAAAAAGTAATAATGTCAGTTGACTTTATTTCGCACCAGAGTGGGAAATAAAGTCAATTGACCTTA
>NW_023482334.1:0-1828 GCF_013731165.1 Rhagoletis pomonella | reverse complement strand
AAATGAATTTCAATAACATTTTAAGCCGCAATAACACATGTTTGATAACGGGTGATTTTTTAAGAGCTTGATACCTTTTTTTTTAAAAAAAACGCATAAAATTTGCAAAATCTCATCGGTTCTTTATTTGAAACGTTAGATTGGTCCATGACATTTACTTTTTGAAGATAATTTCATTTAAATGTTGACCGCGGCTGCGTCTTAGGTGGTCCATTCGGAAAGTCCAATTTTGGGCAACTTTTTCGAGCATTTCGGCCGGAATAGCCCGAATTTCTTCGGAAGTGTTGTCTTCCAAAGCTGGAATAGTTGCTGGCTTATTTCTGTAGACTTTAGACTTGACGTAGCCCCACAAAAAATAGTCTAAAGGCGTCAAATCGCATGATCTTGGTGGCCAACTTACCGGTCCATTTCTTGAGATGAATTGTTCTCCGAAGTTTTCCCTCAAAATGGCCATAGAATCGCGAGCTGTGTGGCATGTAGCGCCATCTTGTTGAAACCACATGTCAACCAAGTTCAGTTCTTCCATTTTTGGCAACAAAAAGTTTGTTAGCATCGAACGATAGCGATCGCCATTCACCGTAACGTTGCGTCCAACAGCATCTTTGAAAAAAATACGGTCCAATGATTCCACCAGCGTACAAACCACACCAAACAGTGCATTTTTCGGGATGCATGGGCAGTTCTTGAACGGCTTCTGGTTGCTCTTCACTCCAAATGCGGCAATTTTGCTTATTTACGAAGCCATTCAACCAGAAATGAGCCTCATCGCTGAACAAAATTTGTCGATAAAAAAGCGGATTTTCTGCCAACTTTTCTAGGGCCCATTCACTGAAAATTCGACGTTGTGGCAGATCGTTCGGCTTCAGTTCTTGCACGAGCTGTATTTTATACGGTTTTACACCAAGATCTTTGCGTAAAATCTTCCATGTGGTCGAATAACACAAACCCAATTGCTGCGAACGGCGACGAATCGACATTTCACGGTCTTCAGCAACACTCTCAGAAACAGACGCAATATTCTCTTCTGTACGCACTGTACGCATTCGTGTGGTTGGTTTAATGTCCAATAAAGTAAACTGAGTGCGAAACTTGGTCACAATCGCATTAATTGTTTGCTCACTTGGTCGATTATGTAGACCATAAATCGGACGTAAAGCGCGAAACACATTTCGAACCGAACACTGATTTTGGTAATAAAATTCAATGATTTGCAAGCGTTGCTCGTTAGTAAGTCTATTCATGATGAAATTTCAAAGCATACTGAGCATCTTTCTCTTTGACACCATGTCTGAAATCCCACGTGATCTGTCAAATACTAATGCATGAAAATCCTAACCTCAAAAAAATCACCCGTTATAAACCGCAAGCAAAAATACTTCAAAGATGTATGATTTTTATAAATTAAAGAAGCAACTTTAAAAGAACTCCCCCAAAAGCCCTTCTGAAGTATGTCCTATAAAAGCCCTTCTGCAAGGCCTTCCATGGGTAGCGAAAGAAGAAGCCCTTAAATTTGTGCCACTCCATACAAAAAAGGAAGGAGAAAGGAATGTATAGTGGAAGGCCTCTTGACTCTCAGGAAGGCCTTTCAAAAGGGCTTTTAACTCCTGAAATTATCTACTGGGAAGCGACGGGCATACGGTTTTTTAACAATTAATTTTAGGCATTTCTAATAATAGATGTTAGAAGTTTATATCGAATAAATTTATTTATTTTTTTGTATTTAATTTAACCTAATTTAATTACACTAACGGCCGGTTTCACCAGCAATTTAAATGGAATTTTTTTTTTTTATTTTGTGTCAATTTCCATATAAAATTAAAAAGATTTA
>NW_023482333.1:0-1828 GCF_013731165.1 Rhagoletis pomonella | reverse complement strand
TTAGTTTAAGTTGGCAGGTGAAGTATGGGGAACGTTCATAAGCCGGACATATATTTGGTATGTCGGGGTCCAGTAGGGATAAGTATGAGTTCAGACGACTGCAATATCTAGAACTTAACTGAAGCAGAGTGGGTATCAGGAGCAGCTGATATTGGTGCTGATTGGGCTTCAATAACGACATTTATTGAGCGATAGTCACTGAAGACGGTGACGTACTCTCTGTGGAAGCCGTTCACGACTTGCCGGTACGCCATTGTGTCCAATGGTTATTTTAGGTACGGTTCGGAAGAAGGCTATGCTTTCAGGAAGTGTATTTTCGGATGCTACCTACCGCATAGAGAACCGAGCACAAATTGTTTGATGGAAGTATTGAATCCTTATTGTGCACATGGTATTCCAGGGACAGGAAAAATCATCCATTTTCCGTCCGGAGTGTGGTGTTCCAAAAGGTCTGCAATTTCGTCCACTGCGTTGTCGTTGTTGTTGTAGCGGCTACTAAGCCCAAGCGGGGCGGCTTGTCCATCAACGTTGTCGTCAGGCTCAGCTAAGTTGTTTAATCCTGACGTGGCTTGGCGAGGGCTCTTCTGCAAGCAGTTGTCTGTTTGGATGCACCCTACTACGTGGCACCCTACTACGATCTGCTTGCAGAGCATTCAGGGAACGTCTGGGCCCCGTCGTGAAGGTGGTGTTGAGGCGACATCAGGAGGCATCCTGTCGCGGTCCGTAGTGCCGTGTTTTGGCATATCTGCAGCTTCGTCCACTGCGTCTTGCTAGTCCACGGCGACCACACGGGCGCCGCATAGTTTCGGACCGGCCGGCCAATTGCCTTGTATGTTGCCAACAACGTTTCTTTGTATATGCCCCAGGTTCTGCCGGCTAGCGACTTGAGGACCCTGTCGCGGGTCTGTACTCGATTGACAATTGCGGTTGTATGCGCCAAGGAGAGCAGACTGTCGGAGGTAAAGAACTTTTGGGTTATTCACCGTCAGAATTGGTTCGTCGTCGACGTGAATACCCAGCTGCACTCTGACCTTCTTCCAGGTGGTAAAAAGTATTGTCGATGATTTCGTAGTGGAGAGGGTTAGGCTCCTTGCAGTGAGGAAGCGAGAAAGCTCGACGAGGTAAAAGTTTACTTTCGAACACAAGTCATCGATTCCATTCTTAGACGCCATTATCGAGCAGTCGTCAGCATAAGATACGATCGAGACTCCCTCTGGTGGTTGAGAGAGCTTCGATATTTAAACAGCAACGGGGAAAGGGCACCACCCTGTGTGACCCCCTGGTTCCTGGTTTTGTCTCTGAAAATAACTGATGAATATCGACCACTCAGATAATTCGCCGACCACCGTTTGAGTACCTGTGGGAGAGAGGAAGCCTCAATGTCTTCTAGTAACGTGGAGCGGCTGACGGTGTCAAACGACTTTTACAGACCCAACGCTACTAGGAGTGTTCTCTCACAGGGGTGCTTTCGGTAAAGGCCACTGCGTGCTACTGTGCTATGTAGTCCTCGGAGACCGAACATGTGAGACCAGCCAATTGCTGTGGGTGAGTGATCAGGGGACCTTGTTGCTCGGGGAAGGAGAGCAATTTGTCAAAGGTAACCCCTATATTTTTACTTTTATTCACCGTCGGAATTGGTGTGGCAGCGACGTGGATTTCTAGTTGTAGCTTGATCTCCTTCGCCCAGGTGGTAAAGAAGGCCACCGTGGGTTTCAGCTCCGCTCAGTGAAGGAATGAGAAAGATCGGCGAGATAGCTGCTTACCTGCGAACACAGGTCATCAATTCCATTGCCGAACGTAAATATTGAACAATCGTCAGCGTAGGAGA
>NW_023482332.1:0-1828 GCF_013731165.1 Rhagoletis pomonella | reverse complement strand
TCCTGAGTCGGTCGGAGCCTCAATTGGCAGAAGATTCTACGGCTTTCGAAAGTCATACCTAAGACTTTTAAATAAAAAAGGAACCGCGGGGAACAAATGCCTCTGGAGTGTGTTCGTTGGCTAGATAAGTAAAACTGGTGAAACGAACTAGGCTGAAAGACAAGCTGTAGTTTACTCCCCAGTAAGGCTAGTAAGACCTGCGAGATTTGTGAGACGAGCAGTGTGAATTAGGTGAGTCAAGCGACTCGAACAAGGGTTGAAATTCCAGGACTGGGTTTAGAACATCTGGATTAGTAAGTCTTGTGAGAGGAGTGAGAAAAGCAGTATGATAATTGAAGTTGTTTATGGGTAGCAAAAAGCTGAAGCTGTTCTCCAAGGGAGAAAGTATTGGTGGTTTGATGATGGTGGAAAAGCGGATCTGACTAGTTGTGAGGTCTAGCATGTGTATTCTGGTAAGCTTCATAAGTCGCGTGAGTCGAGCTGGTAGAGCAAGTCTGGCTGGCGAGCACTACTCCAATCTGTTCAATAAGGTACGGCCCCTTCTGTGGAGTTTGGACCGCACAATAAACACAATAAACCTAAACCTTTAGTTGATCTGAAGTACGAAACAGTGCGTTCAGAAGGTGCAACCGCAACAGTTACTGAGCTGTTGCGCCTTCTGAACATGCCCAATATTTCAAAAATTGAAAGAGAAAACAAAAAACAAAATGTTTCTAATTTGTTTTTGCTTTACTTTTCTGTTAAAATTTGTTACAATTCTTCCCAATTTATTTTTTTTTTGTTTTGGCTGTTAAATTACGGGAACGATTAATGCACATGGAATAGGTGATAGGCTGAGTATTGTATTAGATTTTTCCTTCTTTGGGAGCACTCAACAGCTTTCTGTACATAAGCAAGTGGGGCTAGGAAGATGCTGCAATCTTCTAGTAGGCGGCACGCCTTTTGCACACCTAGGTGTTCCGAGTACATTCCAGCCTTGTTTGTCTATTTCCCATCCTTCAGCCGGAGCCTATGGTATAGGTCCGAAACTAGAAGGCTTGCTATTTGATATTTTCGCCGCCCTGTGGATGTATACAACTCTGGACCCTCTCCGTATATTAGGCCTGTGACTAAGAGTAAATTCGTCATTTTTTATAGCATTCAAACATTTTGGTTTTGGTTTTGGAAATGAATCGGACCTTGTCGGCCCCGAAGTCTTGTATGGCTTTAATGTTTCAATAAAAAAAACGTCTCTTTCGTGATAATTTCTAATAATATATGCTTACGGTCGACTAAGTGTTGCCCCCTTCCTATTTTGTTGAGATTTAGGTCTTTTTTCTGCAGCATCAGGAAATTCCGTCTTCAGAAGTCCAGATTTTCTTCCCCCAGTGTCATTCGAACATCGTAGGCATTCTTGGGCTGTTCAAGTCCGTTTCCATCCGACGCGGATTCGAAAGTTTTTTTAGAACTCCCTCTAAGAGGAAATCTTTGCTCTCCTTGGAACAATTTTATAGCCCTCAGGTATTGTTCATCACAGATCATACAGATTGCTGTGCCTCCAAAATGACTTTCAGTAATTTCTTCTCTACCTACATTTCCTCGAGGGATGATTGGGTGAGTCGGCTGCTCTCCAAGAACACTAAGTGCAGGCTTTCGTACTGTTGCATTATTTTTCAGGTGGAAGCAGAAGCCATTAAAGTTACGGTGTACTAACTGATAAAGAGCGGGACGTCAACTAAAAAAGGTGACTAATTAATCTATGGTGGCGCGCACCAAATTTGTTCAGGGAATGTCAGACGTGCCACACCACTAATTCAGAACACTTTTTTATCAGGCTAATTTGGGTTTC
>NW_023482331.1:0-1828 GCF_013731165.1 Rhagoletis pomonella | reverse complement strand
GCTCAATATTCAAGCCAAGATAACTTTTCATAAGCCAATATACATAACTAGCAGACCCGGCGAACTTCGTCCCGCCCAAAATTAATTTTTTTAATGAAAAATTTGGACCAACGTTCGCCAGCAATTCACTTTCACGTTTGGTTTTGTGGTCGACAGAAGGCATATCCTCCATTGCCGTCTTAAATAATCTGACGAAAGCGTTATACCGGGAAGAAGTCCTTGCGGCTCAATTGTGAATCGTCCTTGAATCTGTATAGTATAGTTGGTGGCAATTTCCAAACTGGTGAGTATCATTGGTCCACATTCTGTTTAGTCAACGTAAAGCAAGGACCGCAATGGTTCTGATGGTTGATTTAACGCGGGTAATTTGACTTTAATCTTTGATACTCCGAATTGACGATTTTTAGCAATAACTCGGCTTTGCGCATCTTTTTTTGCGATAGTATTGCCCCTATCGTTACCAATACATATATGTCTCGAATATGAGTCAAATCGGATCACAAATAGGATTTTGAGTAATAACTCGACTCTAGCGCCACCTGGCGTTTTAAGTTGTGAACTTAAACTATACGTGGACCTACTCAAACACATAAAAGATGTCATTAAAATCGTTTCGGTCGTTTAGGAGGAGTCCACCTACCAGAATAAGTCTTTTTCATACTGACACTCTTCGGCATTTTTCCCATACAAAAAAATTCTTACCCATTCTTTATACGGAGAAAATGCGCAACATCATCAGCGAAAAAAAATCTTAAAAATCAACGGTAACTTGCACTTTGATACAAAATTGAGTGAACTACAAAACTGCTTACCCAAAATGCAAAATGATGCAAAATGAACTATATTTCTATAAAAAATAAACAAAAAAATATATTACGAAAAAGAAAAAAAACACTGTATTCTGGGTGTATACATATATTTACGGATAGATAAAAGTTTCAATATGTTTGGGAAGCGCCACGCCCCCTTTTCCAGTAGCCCCAAAATCACTATACCAATTTCCAGGACACTTACAAATATTTCCGAGATATACGCTATGAAAAATTCGATATGTATGGGTGATAACACTCTCCCTTAATATATAGAAAGTCTGCAGTAGGTGTCTAAATTTCGATACAGCCTTTGACGACATCACCTCTTATAAAAAGAAGGAGCTTCTCTTTATATAATTAGTGTCGGTAACACAGGGCAACACCGATTTCGACGTGCAAATGTTAAAGCTGTTTTTGATAGACTGTTTTGTGCTGATTACGAATTCGTAAGTATAAAGTTTCTATCAGCTCCAAATTTTGAGAAAAACGTGGTGAAAGTGAAAAAAATCGCGTTTTTTGCAATATTTGAGAAGATATAGCAAGGAAATAAAAGGTGATAGAACCATCCACTTAGGCTTAAATTTAAGCTAGAACTGCAGACTACTATCCCTGAAACCTTGCCCTGATAGTCACCTATACTCATTTACTTTTTATCGCCCAACAATCACTGTTAGCTGTTCAACAAATGACTATAGGTCACCTTAGAGTCAAGGTGCAGGAATGGTATTTTCAGGGATTGAAGTCAGAGGTCCAAGCCTTAATATAAGCCTAAGTAGAAGGTTCTAACACCTTTTGCTTAATTGTGGTAGGTACTGAAACTTCCCAAAATCAGTTTTTTCTGTTCAACAAATGACGATAAGTGACCATCAAGCAAAGGTGCAGGAATTTGCAGGGATAGTGGTCGAGATTTTTTGTTTTAATCTACGCCTAAGTGGGAGGTTCTACCACCCTTTGTTTCTTTGCTAGAGCTTCTCAAATATTGCAAAAAACGCGATTTTTTGACACTTTGACTTCGT
>NW_023482330.1:0-1828 GCF_013731165.1 Rhagoletis pomonella | reverse complement strand
AGCTATCACTTCTACCATTTTTTCAAATTATTGTTGCTTTTCCACAATAAGTTTCACTTTAAACGGCCTCAAGCTCATAAAAATTGTTGAATATAATTGTTATAAGGCCATAAAAATAACAAAAAACAAACCACTTAAGGACGAGCACACCTAAAAAGTTAAAACATTCTAATAATAGAAATATTAACCAAAACCAACAACCACGTGACCAAGTGAATTGCAGCGGAATAGCTGCGCTTGATTGTAGTTGGCTTAGCAAAGTGAAATAGTGGAAAATAAGCAACAAGAATTAACAAGACAAACTTAGCACAGTGCGTAGGAAACTGGCGGAGTCAGTGCTGATCGTCGGTTCGAATCCTACTGAAAGAAGTCTGATGAGGAAATGTGGTGATTTCCGAAACAGCTATCACTTCTACCATTTTTTCAAATTATTGTAGCTTTTCCACAATAAGTTTTCACACTAAACGGCCTCAAGCTCATAAATGTTGTTGAATATAAATGTAATAAGGCCATTTAAATAACAAAAAGCAAATAACTTAAGGACGAGCACACCTAAAAAGTTAAAACATCCTATTAATAGAAATATTAACAAAAACCAACAAAACCAATAATCACATGATCAAGTGAATTGCAGCGGAATAGCTGCGCTTGATTGTAGTTGGCTTAGCAAAGTGAAATAGTGGAAAATAAGCAACAAGAATTAACAAGACAAACTTAGCATAGTGCGTAGGCAACTGGCGGAGTCAGTGCTGATCGTCGGTTCGAATCCTACTGAAAGAAGTCTGATGAGGAAATTTGGTGATTTCCGAATTAGCTATCACTTCTACCATTTTTATACCCGAGCGCACTTGTGCACAAGGGTATATTAATTTTGTTCACATAACGGTTGTTTGTAACAGCCAAAACGAATCGAGATAGATATAGACAAATGTATACATAAATGCTCACAATGAATAGAGAAATCGATTAAGCCATGTCTGTCTGTCCGTCCGTTTCCGCTAATCCAGGGTAGGTTGGTATGAAAATAGGCGAAATCGGACTGTAACCACGCCCACTTCCCATATAACGGTAATTTCCAGAACTACGAAAACTGCGATTTTTTAGTAACTACTGAAGATAATTCACTCAAAATTGATATTTACAATAACTTTCAGACGAGAAATAAGAATATTATAAATTTTTAGAAAATGGGCGTAGCCACGCCCACTTATGGTTACATGTGTATATCTTGGTAACCGCTGCCCCAATTTCTTCCAAACTTGGCACAGTTGCTGGCCTTGGTACAGCATACTAAATGGTCGAAAATTTTTAAAATCGCACCATAACGCCTACGGACGCCTACATCCCATATAACGGTAATTTAGAGAAATACAAAATCTTCGATAAATCAGTAAATATTAAAGCTAATTTATTCAAAATTGATGATTGCAAACAATTCTTTACCAAGAAATAAGTGTATGGTAAAATTTTGGAAAATGGGCGTGGCACCGCCCACTTATGATCACATATATGTATATCGGTAACCGTTCTACCAATTTGTACCAAACTCGGTATTTTTATTGTGCTTGCCACGGAAAAGCAAAACGTTGAAAATTATTGATATCGGACTAAAATTACGGCAGCTTTTCATATACCGGTAAATTTTAGAAATGCTTGAAACTGCAATATTTCGAAATTTAAGGACGCTAATTTACTCAAAATTTATACACCCCGGCTTACCAACTAGCGGTAGCTTTCGGAAAGGTGAAGAAACATATATTTAATACTTGCGCCGGGTATTTAGTGTTCGGCTCCACCCGAACTTAGACTTTCTTACTTGTTTCAAATT
>NW_023482329.1:0-1829 GCF_013731165.1 Rhagoletis pomonella | reverse complement strand
AATGAAAATATTTTTTTGTCATTCTAGCGTTCTACAGTGAAATTATTCCTAAGTGCATACTTGATTTCAAGCTTTAAATGGGACTCTGGTTTTAACGTCAACGAGGTTGGTCGTCTCAACTAAAACTTTTTCTAAGTAAACCTACGAGTTCCGCTGCTGTAAGATATACATAGCCCTGCAAAAAATGCGACTAATCCGGGATGACTCCGGGAGCAATCGCAAAGGAACATGCGACTAATACCACATTTGATATCTTTATATGGAATGAACTGTTCGATTTTGTTCGATCATGTCCTATGAAGAGACTAATTGTTCACCTTTATACCCGAACGGGTATAAAAAGCGATTATTCTCTTTTAAAAAATAAAAATAAAAATTTGCGCCAGCCGAGATTCGAACCGGGGTGCTCAGTTTTGTTAGGCGAATACTCTCTCTGTGTGCCAACGCCGCACATGAAATTTCATTTACTAAGTGCGTACATATCATTAAATCGTTAATAGTACCCGTTAGAGATGAGTCGGGGACTAATTGATCTCCAATTATACCCATAAGGGATGAGTCGAGACTAATTAACCTCCATTAGTACCCGAATGAGAGTAGTTGCGACTAATTAATGCCCAATTGTACCCGATTGAGAGTAATCTCGGAATAATCTCTTTAGAGATTAGTCGCACAATTTTTTGCAGGGAGGTAACAAAAACTCCGTTGCACATCACATTCGAGTTTAGTCCACCCAAGATAGAATCTTGTGGAACAGACATATTTTCAAAGGTTTCCATAAGTTGGCTCCACCTAGCCGCATTGAAAGCTTTCCGTATATTAATATGGCTTATTGCTGCTTCGATCTTCCTTTGCAACTTTTGGCTTGTTGTTGAATGAATTTTGTGACAATCACGGTGGGTTGCTATATATTTGTTGCTATAAAGAAGCTTAGCCTGATTGTATTTTGAATGGTAGGTTAGGTTAAGCTGGTTTGCCATAGGAGGTCTCACATAAACGTTTAGAACATCTGTAGCGTTGCCACACACATTTAGACACATGAATTGTGTGAAATTTTAAAGCGAACTTTAGTAGACACTTTGGTCCTTTGTTGATTCCTGACTACGGGCCCTGCAGCTGTACCTTGTCGAGTAGCTCTCTCATTACCTTCCGCTGCTAGCTTGCTTACTGTCCGCAACGGTGATCGAGTTTGCGTTACATGAAAGTATAGACTTCATAGCCGCTTGCCTATCTATGTAAACGTTTATCTGCTCGCTTGGCGGATTAATATTAGATATGTAGTAACTCTGCCGCTTTCTTTATTTCAAAAACCTCGGCTTGAAAGATACTGCAACAATCCGGTAGTTTAAAGGACCTATGAATTTCTGGTCCGATGCAGTATACTGCTCCTACTCCTTCATCCATTTTTAATTGTAGCCCTACCCAAAAATTATTCCGATAAAAGGGTTTCTAAAAGTGGTGGCGTGTTTACGACACTGATTCTATGTATATCATTTCGTAGGTAACTTTAATCGCTTTTTTACCGTAGGTGGCAACTGTATTAAATTTTTTTAGGTAGAAAAAAGCCTTCCCAAATTAGTTTGATACTCATGTTTTCTGAATTCTATTTTCAAACGCCTTTATTTAAGCGTAAAATTTCATTACCTATTTAAATTTTTACGTAGGTGGCAACCCTATTAAAAGTATTAAGAAAAAGTTTCTTTCAAAATGCCTAATAAAAGATCTCTAAAAAAATACAAATATTAAAAAAAATATATATATATTAGGGTGGGTCAATTAGTAGGTCAATTAAAAAAGTTGATTCATATCCTTGCGATTCTGGTACTATG
>NW_023482328.1:0-1829 GCF_013731165.1 Rhagoletis pomonella | reverse complement strand
TAAACCAGAATTTACATGGCTCGATTTTCTAAACGAAAGGAATTCAGCGAATCCGCCTGTGTAAATTGTGTTTCAATTTTCTGCAAAGCAATAAAATCGCTTTCAACTTTTCAGACGGCCTACAAAATCGTCTCATGTAAATTCTGCTTAATTTTTACAATGAAACAGGAATAAAAAATACTCACCCTTAAAAATAGTAGAAATACAATTTTTTGATTCATCAAATACGTAGAATCTTGGCGCACTGTGCTATTAAACGTGCGATATGTATATTTGTAAGGTGTTCCTTTTATTTAAAAAATAATAAAAATAATTTGTTACGAAATAAAAAATCACAGAGTTATTATTTTCGAAACGTAAATCTTCAGTTTCGGTATTTGGCCGAAAACCTAATATTCGGCTGCGGAAAAAATTGCAACTTCGGTCGGACACTAGAATCTAGGTATGTACATGGCGTATGAGTTACCCACACGAGATGAGAATATACATAGGTATATGGCATATGAATTGCCCAGACTAAATGAGAATATTACTCAAACGCCACGTAGATATCGTCGTTTGAAGTACAAAACCGCATAACTGACATTTGTCGGAATTTTTATACTCTCTGTTTTAAACATTAATATTTTTGATCGGAAAACTCTGTTTCTCTTCAGGAGTTTCTCAGTAATAATACCCAATTATTTATTTAACCATTTTTTCATATTAACCATATTTTATAGGTTTCAGCACTAACGGGCATTTGCATATGTAAATGCTACTTTTTTGTATGTACCCGTATCAGGGATGGAATTCCATAATTTCAAAATGTGCCTAATGGGCTGCAAAAATAGTGCCAAAAAGGAGTTGAAAGTGCCACAAAATTCAAATTGCTTTCTTTTAAGGCTTTTTGAGAACCACATATGGGTGTTTCCATCAGAAGGTCTACCGCGACAAAATAAAATAAAATTCATATGTCTAACGTATATATGGGCCAAATTGTCTGCTTTTTAAAATATATACTGGCTATGTGGGTAGAAAAAGTTTTGCGTAAAATGGTCTTGCTAAGTGGCGCCACGGTCGAGATATTTCGAAGAACCATATTTATGGTCCGATATGGTTCGAATTTGGCGTATATAGTTGAAACATAATAAATCATAGATTTCCAAAAAATTTACCCTGAATCGGCGCTGAAGCCAAAATTAATTAGAAAATTCATGTAAAAGCAATATTAACACTAATATAACGATGGCGTCAACGTTTCACACTTGGGGTTGTAAAAGAAAATTTAAAAAAGTTGCATTGATTCAAAAAACTTCAAAAACAACTAGAATTACACCAAAAAAACATATTAAAACAAGTTTCATGAAAAGAGCCATCCACAATTCGGGTTGCGATTTTGTAAGAAAAGAAAAAATCAACTTCCATTTTTGTCACGTAACAACGTAATTGCTTATATTTAAGGACCGTGCGATTCGATTGTTTTCATTATTTTTCGGTTAAATATAGAGCTATTCATGTGCTATACAATGGTCTCCCTCTCGACGGGCCTGGCAGCACTTTCATTCAAAATGTCAAAATTACATTCGGTAATTCGCAATTGCTGGGACCAGGAATCGCCCTTTATAGCCTATCTCCACCAAATGTTTAACTGCAGTTAAGGGCTCAGTAGCAATGCTTATTTCTTACTTTTTGTTTTTCTACTTTCGTTTTCTTGTACTAAATATGAGCAATTACCCCGATCGAGTGATAATCTCGTTTTTCCAATGGGCATAAACTGCTTGGTGGAAATACCTTATTAGACCTTATTAGACCTTTAGTTTGGGCTGAATTTGTTATATTTTTTACGA
>NW_023482327.1:870-1829 GCF_013731165.1 Rhagoletis pomonella | reverse complement strand
TAAAATAAAATAAAACAATGTTTATGTTAAAATAAAAATAAAAAAAACAAAACTTAGAACCGTATTTTACCATTTTAAAACCGCGTTCTCATTTTAAAGTTTAAATTCTGTTTTTGCCATAAAATGCATTTTAAGTTGACTATGCTCTTTCAATAAAACACAATTTTAATCATTAAAACTTTTTTCTAACTTCTCTATGACTACGGGCCAATATGTATAGACATTAGGGCTGTGCGATTAATTGATTACTCAAAATTTTAATTAATCATAAAGTAAATAACTCAATTATTCGATTAATTGGAAATTATGATTACTCAAAAGTCCAGTTACTCGAGTAAGCAAGATTTTTGATTAACCAAAAAAAAAATATTTGAGTAAGTTGATTTATGATTAATCAACATTTCGAGTAAAATGAGTAATCAACATTTCAACTCTTTACATATGTATAAAGTAGTTAAAATTCCTTGATACTTTGAAAACAACGTTTCTGTTTTCAAAAATTAAAACGAAAATTTTTTTCATATACAGAATGTAAAAAAGAAAATAAGCATTTTCCAAAGCAAACTTTTAACGAGCAAAATTATTTTTTTTGAGTAATCATATTTCAAGTAACTCGATTAATCATCGTTTTGAGTAATCAAAATCTTGATTACTCGAATAATTGATTAACCGGATAATTGATTAACCAACTTGCTCGAGTAATCGAATAATCGCACAGCCATAATAGACATACATACATAGATTAATAAAAAATAGAAACAGATCCACATTAACTGCAATCAACATATGTACGTTCGCACACATACATACTTTTTGTCTCCTTCCCTCACTTCCAACGCATGCACGTGTTTGCAAAACGATGACGAAGTGGTTTTGTATGGAAAATCATTTATGCCCATATTTTTCAATCAAATAAACATACTTAGAAGATATCAACCAATACTTCCCATATATCAAAC
>NW_023482327.1:0-770 GCF_013731165.1 Rhagoletis pomonella | reverse complement strand
TGGGGATTATCGCTTGTTATTTTAGATATTTTTTAACAGAACATGTAAAGATTGTTTCATAACTGATCACTTAATTTTTAATATACATACACGTATTTTGTTCATACATTTTTGCCACAGCTAATCACATGAATAAAAATCATAAAAATGAAAATATAACAGCAATATTTCTTGTTTATAATGGATTAGTTCCATCGCACACCACGGACTTTATCGGCCGCCAATTTAGATGTGCCCGCTAGTCTTTCCATTGCACCACAACCTATTGGTCAGAGCGATTAAGCTGGTGTAATGTGCGCACCTCCATACATCTTCATGTACATATTTTAAGCGAGCCCTATCATTTAAATAGGCGGCCGATAAAGTCTGTGGTGTGCGGTGGCTCTTATAGCTGTGTCCTTACATCTATTCCGTGTGTTTCAATATCCACGAAAGCAGCAGTTAATTTTTTATGAAGAAAATTATTACAAAATATTCGAAAATTTCTCTACTTATATGTTTGGCTTTTCTTTGTTTTATTTTTCCAACGTCAAAAGCTGGATTTTTTTTTTGAAAAAGTTGGTACAAGGCGAATTTATATAAGGTGGTGTTGTTTCATCAGCTGTGAGTAGCGTTTGATTGTCAAAATTTTGTATTTCGTTAGTGAGTGAGTGAAAACGTGAGAGTGTTTGTATTTTCTGTCGCCCTTTTTCATTCGGGGAAGAATAGCTGAAATTTGACAAAGGCCCGCTAAAAGCAAAAACAAAATACAAGTAATTGTTGTATTTGTT
>NW_023482326.1:0-1829 GCF_013731165.1 Rhagoletis pomonella | reverse complement strand
CGGAACTTAACTTGCGCGCATCTGCTGTGAAAGCAATAAAACGCATACATGCCCGTGTAAGAGATGGTGGCGATGATGGTCGGGATGTATTCCAACTTCAACAAGAGCCGAAGTCGATGGAGACACATTTTGGGCGATTCGTTGATAACCATAACCATCTTGTTGGAGAAGCTGCACCCTCAGAAATGGTTACGCATGATTCGCTATGGGAAAGTGTGGAGGAGCTTTATGGTGAGGCATGTAGCACACTCAACCGCCTTATTGCGACGTCAGTGGGAGATTCCAACGCCAGTGAAGGTGCGAGCAACTTTGGATGGTTGTTCGGTAGATCTTAAACTTGACCCGTTGGCTATTCCCCCATTTGACGGGGATATGTACAAGTGTTTGGCGTTCAAGGATGCGTTTGAAACGCTCGTCCATAACTCTGCGTACCCGGAAGCATTCAAGTTGGGTAAACTTCGCCAAGCAGTTAACGCCTCCAAAGTGCCATTAATTGAAGGGATATACTCGGGTGGCTATCAGGAAGTATGGAAGGCTCTTAAAGAGCGTTACGACAATAAAAAGCACTTTTTTACACAGTGCAAGAGTCGCTGCGAGCATTGCGGGTTATGGAGGTCCCTGTATGTCAATGGGATGCATTTGCTGTGCCTATTGTTGTGTCCAAGCTTCCGGCTGTAACCAAGCACAACTGGTGTATGAAGTGTACCACAACCGATATTCCACTGCTGGATGATTTGCTGAGGTTTTTGGAAAGGCGTGCTCATAGTAAATGAAGCGAGGAAATATTTGTTTAACAACAATTTCATTATGAAATAAACCTCGGACTTTAAATCAAAAAAAAGTCAATGAATAAAAATGTTTTTTTTTAACATTAAAATCTTCAGATTATTTAAAAAGGAATTAAAAAAAATATATCATTAAAAAAAAACTCTTCCCGGGGACTCGAACTCGGATCTCTCTAGTGGCACTCTAGCGGTCTGTTCACTCGGCCATTGCGACTGTAAGAGCAGCGCGAGCAAAATGGCATACATACATGCTATCAGTTGTGATAAAGAAACAAAACATCGGTATACGTACTAGATGTGTGTCTCATCGAAATAGTATCAAAATCCATAGTATGCATACCATGGTGTACAAACCACATGTCTGTCAGGGCTATAATTGTTTGTTTTAATGCAATACAGGGCCAGCATGAATGCATCCGTGATCAAATCAAATTTGAATTTAAATTTAGTTTTGAGACTACGGATCACAGATGCCATGATTTGGGCGCAGTTTTATGTACATACGTATGTATACGTTTTTTGTTGAATGGTTTATTGGCGTGAAATACATATTTTGTTTTTCATAATAATATAATATTTATTCCAAGGCTGTCACATAAGGTGACAGCAGAAGTTCAAAAATAAAAATACCACTAACAAATTCTCCGCGTAATGACATTAAGAATTACAATAAATACATACCTTTGGCCAAGGCGAATTTATAAAAGGTGGCAGTGGCATAGCCAGGATTTGGCGAAGGGGGGATTAAAAAAATTTGCATCGATAACTTAAAGTTGTTGTTGAAGCTGCAACCTCTTAGTTAACTTTATTTTCTGTTATTTCGTAATCGTCTGGCAATCCTGTTCACCCTCTTGTCATTCATTTCTGTTTTGTGGTTACATTTGATTGTTTCGTTGAAAAATCATTGTACGGTACTTTAAGTTCCTTAAATTTACTATAAGAGGCGAGGAAACTCTTTTTAACTTTCTTCTTGTGCACAGATAAGCGGATGAATAACAAATTGTATTGGTAAATCGTGACTTTGCGTGTTTAATTAGTAACATT
>NW_023482325.1:0-1829 GCF_013731165.1 Rhagoletis pomonella | reverse complement strand
GTGGAATCTTTCTGGCGTACGCTGAGAAAAATTTTAATGTAAACTCAATTGATTGGTTTTGGTTTGAAAGAACTTTTTATTTAAACGTTTTAAGTATATATGTATACAATATAATAAAGTAAACAATGTAAGTTTATTTTATACATATTTGGAAATTAAATAATAATTATCGCAATAAGTGCTGATAAGTTATTGGAGTTTTATGTTCCTCATTATAATGAAAAACTAAATTATTTTACAGCGTGAAAAAGTTAATACAAATAGAGCAAATATGAGCACTGGTGGAATAAGTACTTCTCACTGAACATTATTTAGTTTAGAAAAAATATTTTGTAATTTTGGAATTGGTACCTTGTAATGTAAGCCATCCAAATAGACGTAAAACTCTGACGGGTATTATTGAGTGAAGTAGATTGAACAAATAAAAGTGCTTTGAATCTAGGAAATAATACGATGTATAATTATTTATTAAGGACATGATAATGTGAAGCTTTTCAATACTTACTTATAATGAAATCTTTTGACTGCGATGACGGTCCTGCTGTTAAAAATTTCATCAATGTCATTTTTAATATCTCCACGGATTTAATTGAACACTCAGACAAAATTTGTATGGCGTCGCTAGATAATCCCCATTCCAAGTATATCATTTTCAAATTCAACATAAGATATTGGAATCTGCTGACTCTCACACAAATTTCTTCGAGCACATTTATAATATTCATATCTATATTTTTAAACTTGAAAGGAACGCCTGAATCGTAAAACAATTGCCACAGAAATGGCGCGGCTTTAGTTTTCTCAACAGGTTCTGCGCTAATTTCAATTACGATTAAAGTTGTCACAAAAATTTTACTTTTAGAAGTACCGATAATTCTTGTAAATTTCGTTGTTGGCGCAAAGATTTACTTTTAAATCAACAGCGTGGCTTTTGGAACTGAAATTCAACAGCGAAAGTTTTTAATCCAACCACTTTACATTTGTTGTCAACAGTTTTACTTTTGTTTATTTTTAACAGCGTGTCAACTGTTATGCGAAGAGCGGCGCTATTAGTTCAACAATGAGACAATTTTTGAAATAAACATGATATTCTTGTATTAAAGATTTTCTTGTAAGTACTTTTTCCTTACAATTTTATAAGAGCTACAAGTATTTGTTTCAAATGTGTTTTATTCTCTCGGTGTAGAAGAAAAACAACACTGGTTTACGGCAAATATGTTCAATGGATGCCACTATCCAATTCCTATAAAGAATTGCCCGCTGATTCCAAAAATCGAGTTAATTTTTTATTCTGTGAATAAGTTTTCAAGATATTTTCAATTTACCGTTATTCAGCTTAAATACATAGACCGTACATACATACATCACTTTTCGATAGGTCTGACAGTTTCTGACAAATTAATTAATCATTCCGGACTTTTGGTTTTTTATGAAAATATGAAAAAAAACACTTTAACAAAGGAAAAATTTTATAAACAGGTTCCGTTCTGTTACAAAAAAAAATCAAGTTACTTATGAAGAAAAATTGATGGATGTATAAATGAAAATGCGCAATGATTTTTTGTATGAAATATGGGTATATAAAAGCGTGCTGCTTAAGTATGAGTACATGGCGTATGGGTAACACTATTTCCTGCTCATTTCTCATATAAAAAATCTTTGCGCATTTTCATTTGACCACTCATTACTTCTTTATTTATCCATCGATTTGCTTCATTAGTAACTTTATTTGTTTGTAAAAGAACAGGCTTTAGCACAACTGCAAGAATTTGAAACAGCACTTGTTAGTTTTTTAAATTTTTCTTCTGATAAAACTTGATTTTTAATTT
>NW_023482324.1:0-1829 GCF_013731165.1 Rhagoletis pomonella | reverse complement strand
CAGAAATAAGCCAGCAACTATTCCAGCTTTGGAAGACAACATTTCCGAAGAAATTCGGGCTATTCCGGCCGAAATGCTCGAAAAAAGTTGCCCAAAATTGGACTTTCCGAATGGACCACCTAAGACGCAGCCGCGGTCAACATTTAAATGAAATTATCTTCAAAAAGTAAATGTCATGGATGAAATTTTATGCGTTTTTTTTAAAAAAAAAGTTATCAAGCTCTTAAAAAATCACCCGTTATATCTTCTTTTGTTGCTTTTTTATTTGGAATTGAGAGCCCAACGAGTGTGTAGATTTTCGTTACCTCGATGATGGCATTCACTCCCAACCGAAAGCAAAGAACTTTCACTTCACTAAATTTCAAATCGCATGGAAAACATTCTACTATTTAAATTTTTGTATTTTTAACACTATATCTTAGAGATCTACCAACTTGTTTGTTCTCTGTAGGTCCCCTAAAATTCTCTACTTATCCCTGTCTTAGCCTTTAGACCATACATCCATCATTCCCCATCATTTCCCATCATTTAATTAACTCGTACGAAAATTTGTATATTCATGGTTTGCACTAAGTCATGTTCATATTTTCGCTGAAGGATTTAATTTTTGATTGCTTGATTGATATGTAACTGTGAAATTCACGATTTCTAGGTATATAAATATTTGTTTTGTGGTTTTCGTGTATATTCTCAAATAAGGTTTCAAACTAAGTTAATTTGCAATAAAGGGTAAACACAAATAGAGCACACTTGTGTATACACATCAGGGTGGTCCTTAAAAAATCAAATGAACGAATGAAAAAATTAGAATACACTTTCTTAAATCAAATAACCAAAATCCATACTACTATAGTCAAAGATATCACATATAAATTTTGGTCCCGATTGAAGTCGATTAAGGCGTGTCGCACATTAACCTACGAAGGCGGCTTACCCGACTGCAATCTGGACCAAAATTTATATGTGATATCTTTGACTATAGTAGTATGGATTTTGGTTATTTGATTTAAGAAAGTGTATTCTAATTTTTTCATTCGTTCATTTGATTTTTTAAGGACCACCCTGATGTGTATACACAAGTGTGCTCTATTTGTGTTTACCCTTTATTGCAAATTAACTTAGTTTGAAACCTTATTTGAGAATATACACGAAAACCACAAAACAAATATTTATATACCTAGAAATCGTGAATTTCACAGTTACATATCAATCAAGCAATCAAAAATTAAATCCTTCAGCGAAAATATGAACATGACTTAGTGCAAACCATGAATATACAAATTTTCGTACGAGTTAATTAAATGATGGGAAATGATGGGGAATGATGGATGTATGGTCTAAAGGCTAAGACAGGGATAAGTAGAGAATTTTAGGGGACCTACAGAGAACAAACAAGTTGGTAGATCTCTAAGATATAGTGTTAAAAATACAAAAATTTAAATAGTAGAATGTTTTCCATGCGATTTGAAATTTAGTGAAGTGAAAGTTCTTTGCTTTCGGTTGGGAGTGAATGCCATCATCGAGGTAACGAAAATCTACACACTCGTTGGGCTCTCAATTCCAAATAAAAAAGCAACAAAAGAAGATATAACGGGTGATTTTTTAAGAGCTTGATAACTTTTTTTTTAAAAAAAACGCATAAAATTTCATCCATGACATTTACTTTTTGAAGATAATTTCATTTAAATGTTGACCGCGGCTGCGTCTTAGGTGGTCCATTCGGAAAGTCCAATTTTGGGCAACTTTTTTCGAGCATTTCGGCCGGAATAGCCCGAATTTCTTCGGAAATGTTGTCTTCCAAAGCTGGAATAGTTGCTGGCTTATTTCTG
>NW_023482323.1:1513-1830 GCF_013731165.1 Rhagoletis pomonella | reverse complement strand
TTTTTCATTAACGCAGTAAGAGTCTGGAATTCATTACCTGAGACCGTAAAGAGTGGGTTAAACAGATTCAACTACAGGACACAAATCTACAATTATTTTAAAAATGACTGATAGCATTGTGTAAGGGCATTAAAATTTTCTCTATCTCTCTCCACTATTTCTGTTCTATTCTAATATTTTTTTTCTTTTCTATTAATTAAGTCATACTCGTTGTTATTGTTAAGTTACATATATTGTATTTTGTTGTTTAATAAAATTTGTTGCTTGAGAAAATTTGTAAAAATTTAAATTTAAGAAACTTGCATAGTAAAATAAGT
>NW_023482323.1:0-1413 GCF_013731165.1 Rhagoletis pomonella | reverse complement strand
TAATAATAATAATAATAATATATGTAGTCAAAGAGTTTAGAATTAAAACCGAATTTTTTAACCGTGTACGTATATGTAGATTATACAATGCATAGATATAGATATCTTTTTTAGTTTTTCATTTAAACACAATTTCGCGGTGGAATCTTGTTCTTTATGCAAAACTGAAGATAATGCATTGTCTAAAATAATTGTGCCGCCATTTTCGACCAAAACACGTTTTTGTAGAAAAATGTAACAACTCGTGAGATTTGCACATATGCGCGCTGATAAGTATGCACATTAGGGTGGTCCAAAAAGGGGGGAGGGGGTAGGTGTGAAATAACACAAACGGCAATAATGCAAATTTGTGTTATTTCCCAATTCGTCGCGCTTCCGCTCGCGTCCCCGCCCCCTCCCGTCCTTTTGCAATTATGAACTGGTGGCATTATAACCGTTTATGAAAAAAATAATAATAAAATGACACTAGTTCACTTCTGAAACTGCTTTTTAATGTCCAAGTAATGGGAATTATTGCGTATAGTGTTGTTGCATGCACCCCACTAGGCAGGTTCAAAAAAAAAAAAGGTTTAATTTTTTCCATGATATTAGTAGAGAAATGAGTTGCTCTACATGTCCAAAGCCATTTTTCCAAAGGCTACCCCCAATATCTTTAATATCGGATTATACACATTTTAAGTTCTAAGACGACAATCAAAAAATTTTGACATTCAAATACGATTCGCTAATCCGATATTAAAGATATTGGGGAGCCTTTGGAAAAATGTCTTTGGACATGTAGAGCAACTCATTTCTCTACTAATATCATGGAAAAAAAAGAAAACTTTTTTTTTTTTGAACCGGTCTAGCACCCCACCCATGCATGGCCATGGTGGAATTATACCATGAACCAACGAATACAGGTCACCTAATCAGCCATCGCTGTATTTGTAATCGATTTCCAGAAAAAAGTTTTCGTAGCGTTTTTGACGTTTTTCGGTTTTGTTTACACCGTCTTTACCTCCTCGTAGTGATTTTTTAGCGATTGAATGTGTTCTGTGCAGCGATTTTAATTATAAATTTTGGTTTATTACATATTTATGATACAAAATGAAGTGATGTGTGATTGGAACAAGTTTATGCGTATGTTTGGTTTGCCAAAAGGCGTAAATTTGCGTGAAAAGTGGGTGCACGTTTGTGGCCAGGACTTTGGCATTGAAAAATCGATCCGTGATAATGATATGCGATTGTAAAACACTTTCAATCATGAAAACCATATTTTATGAACTTTTTTTGCTAATTGTCATCAAGTTGCACTTTGTATTTTTTATAATAAATACCAATTTAATCGCACTCAATCAACGCGCCTTCTTCGTTTCCTTTGTTTGTTTTCATTCTTAGGCAGATGTCAAAAACGCTCAGAAATATACTTTT
>NW_023482322.1:0-1830 GCF_013731165.1 Rhagoletis pomonella | reverse complement strand
TAGATAAAGATAAAGATAAAGATAAAGATAAAGATAAAGATAAAGATAAAGATAAAGATAAAGATAAAGATAAAGATAAAGATAAAGATAAAGATAAAGATAAAGATAAAGATAAAGATAAAGATAAAGATGAAGATGAAGATGAAGATGAGTAATGATTAAACTTGATTTTTATGAGTACAAATTAAAAAATAAAAATCAGTGCCGCTGAAGGTATTCCGAGTAATAAGTAATATATTGGTTTACTCCTTATGCACGTAGCATTTCTTTTGCAGCGTGATTTTTTGAGTTGAAATTTCAAAGGATAATCGTTATTTGCGGTTACTGGTTTTTATTCATTTGAATTGATTAAATAAGAAATTAAAAATGCATGCCAAGTCTTGCATTTTCAATAATAACGATAAATATGTATGTTCCAGGTAATAATTTAAAATATTTGTGAAATTTATCATTTTGCGATAAAATACACCAATGTGTGTAAAATTCGTTGTCATTGTTTCTCTTTTGAATACCATATTCGTGCCTGCCGGTAGAAAAAATAGGTAAATGTGCATTTATTTTTAAGATAACATATAAACTAAAATATATTTCTTTCCAGAGCGACATACGGACAAGTAAGATGATAAATTTGTATGATGAATATCACGGAAAATCTTTTGCATCAAAATTTCTATTCTAATTTGCATTTGAATTATGATATCAACAGGGATGCTTTGGAACGTATTTTTTTAAGACAAATTTTTTATAAATCTTGAGATTGTTGATTTATTTTAGAATTAAAAAAGCTGATTTATATTAAAAAATATATTTAGACTAGAGGCATGTAAACTACTTTTATTACGAATTAAAACGACGTCAATGAATATTTATCCCAACGGTTTTTACCCTCCATTCCCGCCCATCCGCACGAGGGGCGCAGTCCGCATGACGTACGGAACCAATATTTTAAATTTTTGTGTCGAGTCACGATGGGCAGGAGTTTGTTAAGTGTCGAGATCTAAAACTGTTCAGCTACAGAACTAAATTCATCAGCTGATTTTATGTATTTATGTCAATAATTCACTTATTGAGAGAGGAGAGTATCGCTTTCTTAATGCTGAAAAGCGGATCTGATATATCAAACGTGCTGGAATGAGAGTTAAAATCCTGGCATAAGCAACGGAGTGGGTCGTGCAATTCAAAATTGGTTTTACAAGCTTTCAGAAATATGGGACAAAAGTGTCTTGATACGCGTGACGGAACATTAAAGCTTACATCAGCCAGAAGAGACGGACTTGAAATTGAGCCTGTCAGTAATTTAACCATAAAAATTATACCAAGCATTTCCCTGCGACTGGCAAGTGTAGGAAGGTTAATAAGTTTTAAGCGACTCGTATAAGGTGGAAGACTATATTGAGAATCCCATCGGAAATTTCTTAAAGCAAAAAGTAGGAATTGTTTTTGAATTGATTCTATCTTGTCTGAGTAAATTTGATACCTTGGATTCCAAACCACCGAGCCGTATTCCAGAATCGGCCTAACTAATGTTGTAAACAGGGTTTTAGTGATATACGGGTCACTAAATTCTTTTGACCATCGTTTCACAAATGCAAGTACACCTTTAGCCTTGTTGACTGTCACATTAATGTGAAGATTAAAATTAAGCTTAGGATCCATTGTGATACCAAGGTCCACAAAATTGTATACCTGTTCCAGGTTATGGTTACCTATTATATAAGAAACTGGCAGAACAGCTCTTCGCGAGAAGCACATTACTTTACATTTCTTAAGATTTAGAGGCATAAGATTTACTTTACACCAGTAAGCCATGCTGTTTAAGTCTGATTGTAG
>NW_023482321.1:0-1830 GCF_013731165.1 Rhagoletis pomonella | reverse complement strand
GTCTGGTGCGCATGGTTGCATTTGTCCACAATGGTATGCCTGTCAGGTCCGTTCCTTTAGTCCGTCGTTCCAATCCCACATACATATACATATATATGTATGTATGCGCAGAACCATGATAAAAATATAGTAAGGTAGAACCGCTGAGAGGCACTTTTAAAATTCTTGACGTTTCCAAACAATTTAATTTTTAAATTTACTCACAAACTCACACACACAATTTCATTTTCAATCTCAAGCAACAACAATTTCGAACAATTTCAATTTTTTATTTTCACTTTTATATGATTTTAAAATGTTGGCAAACTTCAAAAAAAAAATCATGGCCGACAAATTGAGAGAACGGTTATACCTTGCTGTGTTTTTATCATGCGCAGAACTGCGAAACTTTAGTTTGCTTTTGTAAATTCAATTTCAAAAGAATTTTTTTTTTGTTAATGAAGTAAATCACTTAAAGCTAGAAAAATATGGCAAGAGAAGTACATATGTGCGTAATCGCCAATTTTAGTTTGGTTTTATAGATTCAATTTCAAAAGTTTTTTTTTTTAATCAGATAATTCACTCAATGCTAGAAAAATGGAGTAGTAGAAGCATATACGCTTCAGAACTTTTAGTTCAATTATGTCAATTCAATTTCGAAAAAAAAATTTGCTTTATTTTGTTAATCAAATGAAGCACTTAGTGCAAGAAAAATTGCGAAATAGAAGTACATATTTATATGTATATGTATGTACATGTTTCAATCATAAGTTCGAAATTTTTTTTTTTTTTTTGTTAATCAAATGAGGCACTTGGCGCTAAAAAGGAGAAATGGAATACATATATATATGTATCTATATGGTTCAATCATAAATTCGCAAAAAAATTTTGTTAATCAAATAAAGCACTTAAGGCATATATGTAATACTTCTATATTGGCTGTAAGCTAATTTCTCAATGTGTAAGCATTCCGAAATCAAAGTGAGACAGTCTAGTACCGTTTTTGTCAATGTATTGTGTACTTGAGCGCCGTTTTTTTATATGTGTTGTGTACATGTTTATTTATAAACGTATGTGTTCCTTTTCTTTCGTACGTGTTTATTGATATATCTGTACTGTAGTGTTTTCGGACGGTACTAGCTCTTACTGCCAATATAGGAGTATTACATATATGACTTAAGGCTATCAAAAAAATGGAGGTACATGTATGTACATAAGTACAAGCTTGTTTAAATAAATCAATTCGAATTCAATTTTTCTAATGTTTTAATTAGAAACGCCAATTTTGCGCAAAAATCATGGTGGTATCCACTTTATATTGAAAAACGTTTTGTAATGGTAAATACTAGTAGTAATTATAAAATCCGTTGGAAAAATCTGGCAAGTAATGTTGCTATGTGGTTACTATCCCGCGCCGAAGTCTTATTTTGCTGTTGCTGTATTTTTGGCTTTCGTCTCACTGCCGTTATATTTGTAACTCCTCTGCTTCTTGCTGTCGGTCCACAAATCCATTGTACCAGTACACCTGCCTAAAATATATTTTGTAATATTGCACATACTTATAGGGGGAAATAAAAGAATGCAATCTACCTTTTTCCATGTACGGTCGAATGTTATTGACGAATATTTCACGTTCAGAAGTGTGGACTTTCAGTAGTGTACGGCTTATCGTAGTAGAATGTGGCAGTATATCGATTGAAAATTTTTTTGTTCCTAACTTGACACCTACTTCTATTAGACATCGTGCCATGTCTTTGAAACCAGAACCATTTACAGCGTCAAATGATCGTAGATCTCGAGCAAAAAACTCAACACAACTTCTGGTCACTTCATTTCGGATTTCTTCATTTA
>NW_023482320.1:0-1830 GCF_013731165.1 Rhagoletis pomonella | reverse complement strand
CAAAACCGCGTATCAGCAAAATGCAAAACCGCGTATGTGAAGTTGTAACGGGTGATTTTTTAAGAGCTTGATAACTTTTTTTTTAAAAAAAACGCATAAAATTTGCAAAATCTCATCGGTTCTTTATTTGAAACGTTAGATTGGTCCATGACATTTACTTTTTGAAGATAATTTCATTTAAATGTTGACCGCGGCTGCGTCTTAGGTGGTCCATTCGGAAAGTCCAATTTTGGGCAACTTTTTCGAGCATTTCGGCCGGAATAGCCCGAATTTCTTCGGAAATGTTGTCTTCCAAAGCTGGAATAGTTGCTGGCTTATTTCTGTAGACTTTAGACTTGACGTAGCCCCACAAAAAATAGTCTAAAGGCGTCAAATCGCATGATCTTGGTGGCCAACTTACCGGTCCATTTCTTGAGATGAATTGTTCTCCGAAGTTTTCCCTCAAAATGGCCATAGAATCGCGAGCTGTGTGGCATGTAGCGCCATCTTGTTGAAACCACATGTCAACCAAGTTCAGTTCTTCCATTTTTGGCAACAAAAAGTTTGTTAGCATCGAACGATAGCGATCGCCATTCACCGTAACGTTGCGTCCAACAGCATCTTTGAAAAAATACGGTCCAATGATTCCACCAGCGTACAAACCACACCAAACAGTGCATTTTTCGGGATGCATGGGCAGTTCTTGAACGGCTTCTGGTTGCTCTTCACTCCAAATGCGGCAATTTTGCTTATTTACGAAGCCATTCAACCAGAAATGAGCCTCATCGCTGAACAAAATTTGTCGATAAAAAAGCGCGAAACACATTTCGAACCGAACACTGATTTTGGTAATAAAATTCAATGATTTGCAAGCGTTGCTCGTTAGTAAGTCTATTCATGATGAAATGTCAAAGCATACTGAGCATCTTTCTCTTTGACACCATGTCTGAAATCCCACGTGATCTGTCAAATACTAATGCATGAAAATCCTAACCTCAAAAAAATCACCCGTTAGTAATTATTTTCTAGAGCGTTAAAACACTCATATTTCAAAATGGTTCTCTTTTTTATAAAGCAATCGCATTTCTGGCTAGTATATTTCAGGACGAATGGATAAGGATTGAACCAAGAGCTTGTGTGAGCAAATCCAATACATACGTACATACCCAACGGGGCCAGAAGCGCTCCATTAGTTCTATTGGAGCGCTCCATATTCAGCAGTAAGTACTCCCTTCCTAATTTCATACTTATTGTATTTCAACATTGTGTGTCATTACAAAGAAGCCCTCCCTTGCTACTCCCAAAGAAGCCCTTGGTGAGCGCTTCAACTCATGATACAATAATTTTTAGAAGGTAGTTTCACTTCAAAATTTTTGACATAAACCGTGTCTGTGACAAAAACGCAATGTGGCCACTGCTACGATATAGAACTTGGGGATTATCGCTTATTATTTTAGATATTTTTTAACAAAACATGTAAAGATTTATATGTTTCATAGCTGATCACTTAATTTTTAATATAAATATACGTATTTTGTACATACATTTTTGCCACTGCTAATCACATGAATAAAAATCATAAAAATGAAAATATAACAGCAATATTTCTTGTTTATAATGGATTAGATCCATCGCACACCACGGACTTTATCGGCCGCCGATTTACATGTGCTCGCTAGTCTTTCCATTGCACCACAACTTATTGGTCAGAGCGATTAAGCTGGTGTAATGTGCGCACCTCCATACATCTTCATGTACATATTTCAAGCGAGCCCTATAATTTAAATAGGCGGCCGATAAAGTCTGTGGTGTGCGGTGGCTCTTATAGCTGTGTCCTTACATCTATTCCGT
>NW_023482319.1:0-1830 GCF_013731165.1 Rhagoletis pomonella | reverse complement strand
CCGGTATAGTAGTACTCATGAGAGTTCCCTCTTCACGGGCGTCATCCCAGAAAAAAAAAAACATACATGGTACATGTTTATCTGTACCAATGCACTAATCGCGTGCCGTGATCAGTGTGACCGTTTTGAACAAGGGTGAAAATTTCCCAACTGGGCCACGGATTTCAGTCAAGTGGAAATTTTTGCGTGAAAATTTGTGAGTAGAGAGGTTTATAGATGTGAAAGCGATTGTGAGAATTTTTTTGAAAATTTGTAATTTTTAAAGTTTTTATAAGCAATTTAATTTTTAAGCAATCTTTTGTTCAAAAATCATTTTCTCTTAAAGTATTTGACGAAAGTTGATGAATTTTTTTTTGTAAGCGTAGTGACATTGGGCCTTTTAAAAAAAATATTTTTATAATTTAGAAAAAAAATTTGTTTAAAATTATATCATTTTAAATATTCAAGTTGCATTAAAAATATGTTCTCAATGAGTGATTTCAACTTCGTTTATATTTTTGAAAACTGCATTTATTGAAGAAAATATTTCTGAAAAAAAATTTGTTAGATCTTTTTTGTATATTACTAACAGCCACATTTGTCATAGCTACGGTGACCATATTAACCAACGTAAAATAAAGGACATATTTTCAAAATGATTTGGAAAAACGTACATCAACTTGTACGATACAAGTACCTCAAGCATATTTAGATCAAATATTTACCAGTTAATTATATTATTTAATTGCACAAGTTACACTTCTCGAAAGGCACTGTAACCGGATTTTAACCGATTCCGAAAAATGAAACCAAATCCTCATAAAGGACTTCGCCATCCTTTGCTGCCAAAATGCCTTTATCATTATTCATGCTTCACGACGAAGCCAGCGGGGGTTTATTGTTCTTTATCAGTGGAACTGGAAACTCAGCGTGCTTTTGTGAACAATGAATTTTACTCAAAGTATATTAATTTTTTTATGAAAATGTCTAAATATTAATAAATTTTCCCCCACCAGTAAATATTAGCAATGATTCGTGATTTATTGATTGTAATTGTACAAAGATTACCGATTAAAGAAAACACTTAAGTGGGGTGCGAAAGAAACTAGCGAAGGTTTTCATTATATTTTATAAGAGACATTTTTATTTTGTCATATTCTTTGTTTAAAAATTGACCTCTGCAAAATCCAAAGCTCATTTAAAGGACAATTTAAGAAATAAAGGACAAATGGCGTCCTAAATAAAGGACTGCTCTTTAAAATAAAGGACGGATGGTCACCGTAGTCATAGCTTGCACGCATCGTGAACCATGCACGCTCACCGCCTAAGCGCACAACGTGTTCACTAGGAAGCTTGTACAGGAGCAGCTAATATGTATAAATTTACCGCTTAAGAATAAAACATAAACCATATGTCAGATATGAAAGTTTATTGTTTTATTGGTATTATATGTTTTTCTCAATTGTATAACATGAAGCAGGCTAAACAAATTTTACTTAATAGGTCCAATTACGGATTCATCATGTGCTGAACAAATTTTGCATTCCATTTTCTGTTGGACAGTGGCCACAAAACGATGAAATTGGCGAGTATTTTTTACAGTTTTTGCTTTGTCGTAACGCGTTTTAAGTTTTCGTGATCAGTTTTCGTGCAGAATCCAAAATGTATTGACTTGAAATAGATTTGGCTCATTCCATCTCAAATCACCCTGGCCGGCGGAAAGTGAATTTAAGATAGCGATAAAACTCACAGGGATTGTTCCTTGAACAATTTAAGGAGACACGTATTTTTTCTTTTTTTCTTTTTTATAACTGCCGCAAAAAAGCAAGGATTCTAACGATTTTTTTTTTA
>NW_023482318.1:0-1830 GCF_013731165.1 Rhagoletis pomonella | reverse complement strand
TCCCTTTAGGAAATGCTAGCATTCCGGCATAACGAAAATATTCCACAATCATTGTTGTTGGACAACCCATTTCTTTTTAACATACGATGTCATTGGGAGTAAGAATTCCAGCTCGCTGATCGCAGAAAGTCTAGGGAAATATTCCAAGAAGCTAATAATAAAATGAATGAATTCTTCCACACAGTTTCTTGGGAATAAATATGGAATAATTTAAGAGAAATTCTTTCGTTTCGTTCTTTCGGAGTTTCCACGAGAAGGAATGCTTAGATTTATTTTTTTTTTCATTAGATTTTCATTTCCAAGTGGAAGCATTTTCCTAGAAGGATACTTTAGTGCAGTCATACATAAATACATACATACTTATACAGTGCGTATGGATTTGTGTACTTCGTTATCCGATTGCTTTGCGAAAATAAACATTTCTTATCGCTATTTATACAAGTGTCGCCTATAACAAAAGTGAAAACGTGAGAAATAATGTGTGCAGACATTAGCGGTTTGACGCTAAGCTATGTACATACATACATATACATTTTTGTACATACACTAGGGTGGTCCGAAGAAGTAAAGTTGGGAATTTAATGCTCTCACCCCCTAGGATTGTTCTATGTCGAAAAAATTACCCTTTATTTAGTTTTCGAAATCAAAAATGTTTAGAGGTCGCTCAAAGCATACTAACAGTTAGTAGGCCATTTGTTGGCAAGTAAATACAAATTTCGGTTTTCTTTAAATCACCTACTTATCTTTATGCGACATAATAGACCTACTACATAGGTCGAAATGCATACCTCTGTCAATATCTATGACTCAAAATACGCCGAGATCCTATGTCCCGAGCGAAGTTTCCAAGTCCAAGCAAAATATCCTATTGACCCCAAACCTTCATTGACCATTCAAAGTTTGAATTACAAACAATTGCCGTGCAGTTTCGACATTTTACCTGTACAATAGGTCGACCTCTTGAGAGTAAATTCTTGTTAGTGCTGCTGTCATTATCCTCAAATTAATCTATTATATATATTTCCAATCCACTAGCGATTTCTGTGAGCTTATTCTCATCGGTTGACTAAAGTAGAAAAGATTCGATTTTCTATGTCGAAAAGGTGCCCTCCCTGGGCCTATTAAATGTGTTGATACTCCTTTCTTTCCGATATTATCGCCAACTACATTTCTGTCGATAAAAATGTGTTCCGGATTCCAAAAATTTTATAGGTCAAACCAAGACTGTTCACCATTTTTGATGCTAAGTTGCATTATTACGATGCCAGCAGAACACTGGGCAGCTAAACCGGTATTCGTTACAGCGTAAAGTAGTATAGAAGTATATCATCACCGACTTACGTAAGTTGTCCCTATTTGACTATCCCCGAAGATCGGCTGGAATCGTTTTTTAAGTAGAGGTCTAGCTCTCTTTTTTTTTTCTAACATAAATCTCAGCTTGTAAGACGCTGCAATCGCTTGGCTGATGATATGTATAATTGCCTCATCAGCTAGTCTTTAGAGTAGAAACTGCCACCGCGGTGCACCATTTTTGACCATCAATGCGGTAGGTCCACATCACATTCTTTTCTCAGTGCACTAAGTCTTAAATCTTCTTCACGCTATAACTTTACTATAGTCACTATAAATAGCGTCTAAATCTAATTTGTGGCTTACCCAATGCTGTCGGATTTTGAAGAGAAATAATTCTGATTTCAGTTGAATTCCATAAATTGCACCAAAACATGCCTAAATGGCAAACACTTTAATGCCCCTCAACTTCAAGGAGTGCAGATGTACGCGCGTGTGTGTGTGTGTGTGTGTGTGTGTGTGTGTGTGTGTGTGTGTGTG
>NW_023482317.1:0-1831 GCF_013731165.1 Rhagoletis pomonella | reverse complement strand
AAAAAAAAAATGTTTAAAATCAACACGATAAAGGCGAAATTAGAAAATTTTAATAAACTAGTTTAAAGTTTGGACAAGTCGTGAGCCTAGTCGAGTAGACAAACACAGCAAACTCAGGATTTTTAATTGACACTCAAAATCGTGGCTTAATGTTGAAACTCCCATTTTCGGTCAGTTGGAACTTACACTAGGCCTTAACTTCACATTTCTTTTGTTGATTTAATGTTCATTAAATCTTTATAAAAGTATAGCTCGGTCTATAAAAACAACCATATAAATCCAAATTTAGCCCCCTTAACCGAATTTTCTTGCGGAAACATGTGCAGCATTGCCAGCTATCAGTTGTTTTTCGAAGATAGCTGAATGAAGGAAAACAAAGTGGAAAGGAATTAAAAAAAAAACACTCATGAAGTGCTTATTTATAGTAAAATTATTTGATTTTACATATTTTGAAGGAAGCAATGAATTCTATTGCATTTGAAATAATAGCAGCGGAGTAAGAGCGCGCTATGGGTATGATTTCACAAAGATATGCGGAACTGTCGGGCATAGTAACCATGGACGCATCAATGTCAGCTTCTGGTTGCAGTGTTGAACCACAAGCCAGAACTCCTCCTATGCCTGAATAACTGGTTCTCAATTCAGTTAATGCAATAACAGCTTCTTCCAAGCCATTGAAAACATGCACATTGTTAGGTCCACCACCTGTTGCGCTTGCTTATGCCTTCGGCCACGCTTAGGGACTATAACCCTTACTAAGTAGAATTCTGCTTTCTGTGTTGCCGGGGAAGAGGGGCTTCCGCATGTCAAAGGTACATATACAACACTTCTTGTGCATATCACTTTGGCTACGCCATCCACAGTATTTTTGCGCAGAACCCACGTCGAATTTTTCAAAAAAGTGCATAATGCAAACCGAATTTATTAATAAGCTAGTGATCGGAAATTTGAAACATTTATTTTAAATAAAATTGTAATCCTTTGATTACACGTGTATGCTAAAGTTGCAGAATATGGGTGTAAATCTTCGTACAAAAAGTAGAAAAAATCTACAGATTTCAACAAAATTGCATCAAAGCATAAATTTTTTTAATCAAAATTAAAAAAAAATCCGAGTATGCAGTTTTATAGCTCAATTATCTAAAAATTGACTTTTGAATTTTCTTTCTTTGCTGGCGAAATTACAACTCACGGAGTTGCTATCAAACAAAAAAAATTTGCAGTTTTACCATACGGGATGCATTTTCGGACAAAGATATGTATTACAAAACTTAAAAAATGCTACAGTGGATTTTAATTTTGAACCGAACCGAACCATTTTGGTGTATACAAATTAATATTTGCTCTAAGCAAAACTAATTTCTCGATTTTTTGAGCGATGTTATGGAGTAAATAACAGGCAGCGACTCTCCATTCTGGCGACAAACTATTCTACTGGCAGTACTGGTGGTTAATATTTAGTAGATTTAAGCATAGATATCGTAAAAAGAGATATTATTATCCCCGAGCGCACTTGTGCACAAGGGTATATTAATTTTGTTCACATAACGGTTGTTTGTAACAGCCAAAACGAGTCGAGATAGATATAGACAAATGTCAGGATGAAAAAAGAAATCGATTAAGCCATGTCTGTCTGTCCGTCCGTCTGTCCGTCTGTCCGTCCGTCCGTGTACACGATAACTCGAGCAAAAATTGAGATATCTCAACGCAATTTGGTATGTAGGTTTCCCTTAATCCAAGGTAGGTTGGCATTGAAAATGGGCGAAATCGGACTATAACCACGCCCACTTCCCATATAACGGTAATTTCCAGAAATACGAAAACTGCGATA
>NW_023482316.1:1342-1831 GCF_013731165.1 Rhagoletis pomonella | reverse complement strand
GCTTCTCTGCTCACTTTACTTGTAGCTTGCTGACTTGCAACTGACTCAACTCCGCTGTGTCGTGGCTCTTATATACCTGCGCTCACACTTATGGCAACTCTAGAACGTTCTGAAGTTTATCGCTCATTCTCTTTTTCTCGCTGTTCGCAGTGTTCATCCAACTTGACGTTTCTCTTTGTGGAACATTCTACGTCATTCCTCGAACATTCTGCCTATTTCTCGTTGTTCGCTTTGTGTTGCCGCAGTATTCGCCACAATATTTTTGCGATGTTGCTTTCACCAGTGTTTGAACCCAGGTGCTGCGGAGTGTAAGCGCGCACTGCTTACCACTACACCACAGCGCCCGAAAATTTCCCGATAGCCTTATATTTTTCCGATCATCTTGTTTCACAGAAACGTGATATGTCAGGAGCATAATTCTTACGTGTCATAGAATTGCGCCAAAAAATGGGTCACATATTTTAGGGTAGAAACATTACTTTTTATTTC
>NW_023482316.1:0-1242 GCF_013731165.1 Rhagoletis pomonella | reverse complement strand
GCCACACTGCCCTCCACCTAAGTCTGATCGTCCCGATCAGACATACTTGCCGCCCAACCGCTGCAAGTCTTTCCTAGTGGACCACTTTCATCTTGGTCCTCGGTCTCCCCATTGTCTGGGTTTGATGCACTGCGTCCTTCAGCCGTTTGTCAATCTTCAACGGATCTTTCCAGTCAAGTCTTTGCTTGAAGGTAAAGCTTTTCTTCTGCTGCGACATGTACAACCACAGTGCGTTACTGGACATTGCTTCCGGCTTATCTCCGGGAGTGCACCATCTCACATGGTCGTGCTTCTGCCGGCCACTGGTGGTGACCAGACCATGTCTCTTCTCGTGGGCACCCTTTTCGGATCTATGCCGCATCATCTGTCCATGACACCCAGGCTCCTGCCTTCGTACTGCACTGCCTTTAGCACATCTTGCTAAATCCGGTTTCTCACGCTGAAACTTTCCCAGTGTTTCCGCATCTCGCTCTTTCGCCGGCGTCAACCTCATTGACCGGACATGTATAACCTCATCCTTGGCTTCCGACTTAACTGCTCGCCTTTGCCGGCCACCTTTTCCGGGACACTTCAAAGCGCGGCTACTGTTTCCACAGCCGCTTCCATTTCCGGCCACCGGCGTATCACCATTGCAACGTGGTTCAGTGGCCTTCCTCCTGCCGGATACACTGCCTGGCTCGCCATGACCACTACCTTGTTGCGACCTTTTCTTCACTGAGCTAGCGAAACCGTCACGCTTTTCCTGTATCGGTGAACCGCTTCCTTCTCCTGACGAAACCACTCCGTCTCCATCACTGCCAACCTCCGCCCAACTAACCGCTTCCGTTTCTGGTGGAATTGTCGACACTTCCTCTAAGACTAACCGTCTACTGCAGTACTGGCTGTCGTAACCAACCCTAAGTGGTACTTTCCTGTCGCCATAGGTTAGGATCATTCCCTGGAGGTCAATCTTCATGCCTTGCCCAAGTAGGAAATCCACGCCGATGATGACTTCATCCACAATGTCTGCGACAATAAACTTCGTGTACGAGGCCAACCCGTCGATTACTACCTCGCATAGTACTTCTCCTAACACTTGGGTTCGCTCGCCAGTTGCAGTCTGCAGCTTTGCTCCAGGTAGTGGCTTCACATAAAAAGTAGTCACATCAGGTCGAATAATGGAATGTGACGCTCCAGTATCCACTGTCAGCACTCGCTCCTGCCCATTCACACATCCACCAATAGTGAGGTTGCTCGCATTCC
>NW_023482315.1:713-1831 GCF_013731165.1 Rhagoletis pomonella | reverse complement strand
GCAACAGGTCGATTTAATCTGACCTTCACGGCCCCTTTTCTCACTTGGCTATTTTTAGTAATAGCTCGACTTCAGTACCACTTGGCAGCACGTTTTTGCAATAGTATTGCATACATATTTAAAACATTAGCCAAATCGGATCATAAATAAGATTATTAGTAATAACTCAAATACAGCGCCAACTGTCGGATTAAATTGTGAAACTAAACCATCCAGAGACCCACTCAAACACACAAAAGTTTCGTTAAAATCCGTACAATCATTTAGGAGGATTTCACTAACAAACACACCTACAGAATAATTAACAAGTAATTTTTAGCAAAAAAAAAAACCGACTTCAACCCCCATATAAAAAAAATATATATATATATATCTCAAGATCCACTGATCGGATCTCAACCAGATTAGTATGGGACCACCTCTGAGTCACTACCTTTCCGATGCAAAAAGAATTATCGAAATCGGTTGACGTGGTCCAAAGTTATGCGGTAACATACATAAAAAAAAAAAAATAAAATAAATATTCCGACGAACTGATAACCTCCTCCTTTTTTGGAAGTCGGTTAAAAAATACATTCAAAGATAGCTAAAGGTCGGTACGTTTGTAGGCCTCACACCCAATTTTCAAATAGCCCAAATTTTCTCCATGAGTATGGGCTTGAATTCAACTACATACATATCTCCACACGAAGTTCCAGTACTGTACCATGCATACTTTCAGAGATATTCAGTATAAAAATTCGATTTATATGGGAGGTGCCACGCCCCCCTTTCCAAAAGCTGCCCTCTTTCTTCATGAGTATGCGATTGATTTCGTATATCTCCATACCAAGTTCCAGAACTCTACCATGCACACTTTCCGAGATATGTAGCATGAGAAATTTGTTTTTTCTGGGAAGTGCCACGCCCTCTTTACATATAGATTTTTTTTTTAGCCTAAAACCATCCTTGGGACACGTGCGGCAGGTGGCAGTTTCAAAAGAATCGGTTCGCCCGCTCTCGAGCCTTGCGAAAACTAAAAAACGGCTTTAAAAATATATATGAGTTGAGATTTGTTATACATTATAATTATATTTTGACAGTATCCGTTGTTTCTGATTGGCGCAAAAAAAAAATCT
>NW_023482315.1:0-613 GCF_013731165.1 Rhagoletis pomonella | reverse complement strand
TGCATGAAAATTGGAAAACAGAAATCTATAAGCTTATCCAGGCAAAAAGCTACCTACGTACCGAATTTTAAGCAAATCGGACCGTAAATACGATTTTTGCGAATAGATCGGTCCCTGGTCCACTTCTCGGAAAAAATGGATTATATCTGCTAATATATGCTAAAAAGCTACTTACGTTGCAAATTTTAAGCAAATCGGACCATAATTAGATTTTTTCGAATAGACCGGTCCCTGGTCCACCTATCCGAAAAAAGTAAATTTTTTTTAGCCTAAAACATGGTGGTTACTGAAAGCTATTTATATACAAAATTTGATGAAAATCGGACCAGCCGTTCGCGAGATTACCTGTTACAAAAAAAGGAACTTCTCTTTATATAATTAGTATGGATTACAATTAAATTCATCTTTTACATTGAGTTCAAATAATGATTGTTAATTAATGTTTTTCTATACGGTGTTTTTGGTGTCGGGATTGCGACACTAAATGAGTGTTTTGAGTACTCATTCCTGAATTTAGATACCTGGAAGCGTCCTTCTTCCCGTCTTCGTGTTTTATAATTATGATGTATGGGTTTTCTGAACTGTGTGGCATCATAAATTCGTTAAGCACTGT
>NW_023482314.1:0-1831 GCF_013731165.1 Rhagoletis pomonella | reverse complement strand
AAAGCACTTAATATGGTACGCGATGACAAAAGGTTTAATAAGTCCCAATCATACCGATTTTAATGAAGAACATAATACCTTGGATGCTTTACTTCTGTCTGAAAACTTTAAAACAACGGCTTTAGCTACTAAATCCGAATTCAAGTGGTTTTAAAAAAGTAATAAGACAGGAAAATTGTTACTAGGATCCACAATTTTGTAAAGTCGTTTATAGGAAATCGCACTTTTTGCTTCAAAGTCATAAACAAATATGCAAAACTAGAAAGTTGAATAGACATCCCACAAGAATCGTCATGATTTGTGATTTTTTTTATCACTGCGGGTGCGTTCGAGCTACGTAATAAATATCGCAATATTGCAGCCTTGTTGCTTTTCTGATGACATGTTACTGATGCTCAAATGAAAGTTTTCTAAAATGCTGCAGAAATTGCGCAGTAAAAATTTCTATGTTGCTTTTGATTTGCTAATGATGAATACCTTATTATCAAAATTTTGTTCCTCGAACGCTTCATGTAGGCAGAGGCCCAAATTTTCGCGTAGAACGTGATACTCTTTCATAAAGAGTAACACTGTCGCATTAATTGCTGCTCGAATAAACCCAGCGTTTGATAATATTAATAAAATAGTCCTAAGCTATAAATCTATTTCTCACATTATAGTCTAAGAGCCAGTGAAATTTTTTCGTCATTATTTAGTTAAGGCATATTTTTTGCCAGCGCGTTACGGGAGGTATGTTGAGTTGTCATCCGTGAAATAAGACCCTGGTGAGGGTAGAAATGGGAGGCATAACGCCCTTAACTTGTATAAATCATCGACCAAAAATATGATTTAGTTAAGGCTACAATTTTACCCCCCCGAGGCTCCGATAGTCCACAATTATCAGGATAACATTGGCAGACCGATCAGCCGGTAATAAAAGGGTGGCAGAACGCCCCAAACGTATGATCAGAGCAATGAAAGTTTTATTATTTAGTTAAGTCTGAAATTTTCATATGTTATTCTTTCAATGATTTCAAGTCTAAAATTAAATTGACAGATCGAAATTCCGGTATTAACTACCTGGCAGAACGATGTAAATGTCCTTTTCGCGCGCCTTGATTTCGTATCGTTCGCGGTTAAATTTATTTGGTTATGAATTTTTCTAATACAAATTTTATTAATTAAAACAACCATTTAATGATAGCGAGCGGCAATTATTCCCTGACCAATATATACAGTCAACCACAAAAGTCTAGGCACAGAGAATTTTTAAACTTTCTGGAAAGCTTTTTATTTTAAAACTAGCAAGTGTCTGGTTTGCTTCGCGACGCCTTATAAGAACTTTTGCGTTGACCAATACAAAAATAGTGTTGCTATGCAAAACCGGTTTACAATATAAAAATTATTAGTTTAGGTTGAAAGAACTGAAGAGCAGAACCTCATAGGCCAAGATAATAGCGCTGAGATAACATTTGGGTTAAGTACTAATCTCCGTTGATGCTATGAGCAGTGCACGGACTCTAAAAAAATTAAAAGTGGTAGATTTTACATACAAAAATTGGTAGAAGTTGGTAGCTTTTTTTAAAAGAAACAATATTAGATAATTTTTACTCATATAGGATAAGTGAAGGCGAATTCAGGTAAGGTAGTGTTATCAGAGCAGCTGGATTTTCGCCTTGGTGATTCTTATTGTCAAAATGATGTATTTGTAGTAATTCTTATTCTCATTACGCGTAAAATTTGTTAGTGGCAGTGTTTAAAAAAACTGTAATGAGTTTTATTTCATTAACTTTTGCTTATGCTTATGCTTCGGAACAAGACGACAGTCGCAGTCGAAGCACAAGCAGAAACT